>NC_057803.1:151735143-151762618 GCF_018294505.1 Triticum aestivum | reverse complement strand
GGTGGTGAGGCAAAAGGTAAAACCAAGGTTGGGCATTGCTGGAGGAGTTATACTCAAGGCGAACTGTCAAGGGGTTCCCATAATAGCCCAACCGCGTAAGGAACGCAAAATCCAGGAACATAACACCGATATGACGGAAACTAGGGCGGCAAGAGTGGAACAAAACACCAGGCATAAGGCCGAGCCTTCCACCCTTTACCAAGTATATAGATGCATTAATTAAATAGTAGATATTGTGATATCCCAACAAGTAAACATGTTCCAACAAGGAACAACATCTCCATGTTCCAACAAGGAACAAACTTCAATCTTCACCTGCAACTAACAACGCTATAAGAGGGGCTGAGCAAAGCGGTAACATAGCCAAACAACGGTTTGCTAGGACAAGGTGGGTTAGAGGCTTGGTTCAACAATATGGGAGGCATGATAAGCAAGTGGTAGGTATCGCAGCATAGGCATAGCAAAAGAGCAAGCATCTAGCAACCAAAGATAGAAGTGATTTCGAGGGTATGGTCATCTTGCCTGAAATCCTGCAAGGAAGAAGAACGAGTCCATGAAGAAGAGAAACGGACGTAGTCGAACGGTTCCTCACAAACGCGACGTTAACGGAACCAACACGAAGAAGCAACACCGGAAAGAAGCACACAACATAGTAAACAACCAACACATCAACATGGCATGATGCACAATCAAGTATGATGCATGTCTGGTTTAAATATGCATGGCATGGCAAAGTGCACAAACAACAGTACAAGTTAAGTGGAGCTCAATATGCAACGGGTTGCATATTGACGGAACACCACATCAATTATTTAGTTCTCTCTCATTTATGTACCCCAACAATATTAAATGTTCTTAACATGGCAAGGGTGAAGCAAAGTAAACTACCTATCTAGTCAAGTTTAAATGAGGCCGGAAGCAATGAACAACAAATTCCGGTAAATCCCCATATGCATATTTTAGATTTGGTGCTGTTCTGCCCTAAATATAATTTTAGAGATATTAAACATGCAAAGTAAAGCCACCATGTTAAACTAGGCAAAATTCTACCCCATTTACATATAAAGATTATTAAATTCCGAGTTACGGTTATTTAGTTATGAATTAAAGCATTTTAGCAAGTTATTTAAGCAAATTTAAACAAACAACATTTTAAACATTTTCAACATGGATGAGAGTGACATATTATGATACTAGATGAATTTCTAAGCATGTTTCACATATGACATATTTTATTTGGATGCACGGTTCAAAAGTTATTAGCAGTTTAAAATAGGGGCAAAATCTGTAAATATGCAATGCTATGAGAAATTAACAAATCGTTGACAAGAGAAAAAAACGAACAGGCCGAATGTGGCAGCCCGGCAGCGCACAGGGGTAGGTGGGCGGCTGCTCACCACTGGGCCAAGCCCTAGTGGGTGGAGAGGGAGAGGCCGGCAGGGGCGCGCTGGGTCGGCCCGCTTGGCTCGATCGAAAGAGTCAACGCGGCTTGGCTCGCTCGTGTTCTGACTGAAGAAGCAGAGGAACGCAGCAGTTCGGCGCGGCGGGACATGGCAGCAGGGCGGCGACGGTACTTGGGAGCGACGCAGGGTGAAGCGAGCAAGGAGGCAGGGGCTTGCCGGTGGCGCGAGAAGCGGCTGGTCTCTGACGCGGTGCAGCAGCGGCGGAGCAGATCTTGCCGGAGAAGAGGTCGCGGATGGCGGAGCTACTCCCTGAGGAAAACTGGTGGCACGGCGGTTTCAGAGAGGAAGATACTTGGGAGAATAAAAGGGAGACGGGGAGACGGAAGGAAGATGAGGCATGAGGGAGCCCGGACCTGCTGCTGGTACGGTAGCTCGCCGACGAGGGCTTGAGGCGCGACGGCGTTGGTCACAGGCAGAGGCACCAAATGGAGTTGCGGCTTCATCAGGACTTCGCGGCACCGGCGGCAGGGACTTGAGGCGACGGCGGCGGTGGTGCTACGAGCCACCGGATTCGGCGGGAAGCAAGTCGGCAGAGGAGGCAGCTGCGCTTGACGCTCGAGACGAACAGAAGGGGACTGGGTCGGCCTGGTGATGAGGACTTGGTGCGAATCCATGGCAGCGCTAGACGCGGGTGACGAGGCGCAGGAGGTCCAGGAACAAAGTGAGTAGGCGAGGGCGGCCATGGCGTTCGGGATTGCGTTCGATTCCTGCGATAAGAAGCAGAGGAGGGGATTTGAGAGCTCCGGGAGAGAGAGATGAGCAGAGGAGTGAGATGCAGGAGAGGGGCACGGGACTGGCCTGGTGTTCATCCGGTGTGGAAACGGCCCCGGGCGATGGATCAAGGGAGGGTGCGCGGCGACGATGAGGTACGGGACGGGGATGCCGGCGTAGAGAGGAGCGCTCGGGCGCTGCTGCTGATTGGGTGGCGCTGAAAACAAGGGAAGATGGCGGCGGTGGTTTGGGTAGGTGGGATCCCGATGTGGATTCGGTGGAGTGGCGGCGGCGACGAGTGGATGGGACAAGATCCCTAGGTTTTAGGGTTTGGGTCCAAAGATGGACTAGGGTGTACATATATATAGGAAAAAAGAGGAGTTGGATCATCCGATCAAAATCCGATGGTCGAGAATAGATAGGCTAGGAAAATCCAAATAAGAAACGGAGATGTTTCGTAGATGTTTGGGGTTGATCCGGATCCAACGGTGACGACTGGTCGGGTCGGGTCCGGGACAACTTCCGGACGCGTGTGAGGGGTTTGATGCACTGTGCAGAGAGGGTAGGCATGGGCCTAGGTGAAATGTGGCGAGGCTGATAGGAGAGAAGAGAGAGAGAGGACCCGGCAGCAGTTTCCGGAGACCGAAAACGTCTGATGATAGACCGGCTATACTGCCACTATAGTTAACCGTTGGGGCATCAAACGGACTCCGAATGCGATAAAATTTGGCAGGCGACCTACTGACAACATAAAAACACCGCATGCCAACTTTCAACCCATTCCGAGAACATTTTCCGGCCACTTATAAAATAATATTTCGGACATGCCGCGGGCGCGTGCAAGTGTGGTTGGGCTCAGGACGGACAACGGACGGAACTGGGGAACCCGGACGGATGCAAGTTTTGAAAACATGATGATGCAATGCACATGATGCAATGACAAGATGCGACAACAGCGAATAACTAGAGGGCACCTGGCACATCGGTCACGGGGTGTTACATGGGGTTCGGCAGAAAAGATGTCGAACTGTAGTTTTAGAAACGAGTTTCACGCCGAACACCTCAACCAAGAGAATGTTCTGCTTCCTGAAAGGAAAACATAAAATAGGTGAAAAGATGTTATAATCTCAAAGGCCAAAAACATGCGTAAAAACTTTACGTCTAGATAGAATCAGGGTGTTTTGGTGCCAATAAGAAATTGGTCTTAAAATTGTACTTTCGTCGTGCTTTGACATGACAAATCCGATCTCTAGACTTCAAGTGGGCGAGCCTTCGGCTTCAACCTCCCTATCCCGAAGGCGGAGTGTTTCTCAGGCCAGTTTAGCGAACTAAACACGAGCAACTTTAGAGAGAAACCAGGCTACCCGACTATTGATCATACACATGTGTCGAGAAAGGGGTGGTAGAAAAATACTGTGCAACGACTAGTAAAAACGACTCATACTAATTCAAGAGCCCCAAAGCGACTTGGGTAAAAGAATTTTATCTATAATGAGTGTATGTACCGAAGTACTTATATCATATATGTGTTCACCCGAACTTCAAACGCGTCTTAACCGACCGTCAGCTTCTCCCTCTTCGGTCAAGGACCGAAAAGTGTTACGTACTCCACCTGTCGAGAATATCGACGGTGTTTCCGATAACCAGGCAATCAGGGCATAAGGCTGTAACAGACAAAGCGCGCTCAAGGAACTTATGCTATATTACTGACGAAGTGTAAGAAGCATCTTCGAAGAAAATAGTACCTCCACCGATACCTTTCTTCGGTTGCTCATTGTTACTATGAGACTTGTGCAGTAGATTTTTCGTATTCATGAGTTCCGTTGTGTGCCGACCATGATTGAAAATAATAAGAGCGCTAGCTTTCGGCTTCACCCAGTCTGAGGTCCGAGCTCGGATGACCTGACATGACAATCGCAGAGGTGCTCCCTTTACTCCCTAGCTGAACAATCAGAACATAGGGGTAAACACAGGAGCAAGGCAACCCAGCTTGCGGAACACTTAAGTCAACATGGTGCATATTGTGGCGTAATACACGAACAAGGAACGAAGCCATACAAGTATAATCATATGCAAGAGGAAAGGCTTCATAAAGGAAGCCCCCAAGTAAACGGGGTATTTGAATTTGTGTGTCACAAACAAAGTTTTGACAAGGAAGTTTTACACGAAAACTTCTTTCCTAAAAAAGTATAATGCTTGGTCGAACCGAACGAAATTTAAAACCGAAAGTTGTTGAGTATGAAAGAGACTTACCTGGTTAATGTGCTCGGTGTTGATGACGAGGTCCGGACTTATGGCAGGACGAAGACATAGTCCTTGGCTTGGCCGAGGTCCCAGCCCCCAAGCCGGTTCCAAAGTGTCCGAGAAAAGAGCTCGGCTTGACGAAGTGGCGACATAGCGCGGTCGACGTGTTGAAGAGCAGCCCCTGGTCCAGCCGAGCTAACGAAACTGGTCGGCTGATGCTGCCGGAGTCCCTGGGGTAGGTTTGATGAAGAGATGGAAAAGCCCCCGGTCCAGCCGAGGTGACGCGGTAGGTCGGTAAGGCGACGACGAAAACCCCATGTCAGCACGTCGGTATGCTGGAGTGCCAGTGCTGCCCGACCCAAATCATTTACCTGTGCACGGAACATAGTGCAAGCCGGAGATAATAATAAAAAATCATTGCATGATTAATAATTTATGCAAAGTGAGTAATAAAAGAAATATGGCCCTTGCGCCGAACACTCGATGAGGTAGAGCTCTCTCAGTGATGCCGAAGTTTCAGAGGCAACCAAACATGTCGGTGTGGCAATTCAACCAACAAGGTGATCACGAGAGCCAATTTATGCCGATTGGGATGACGATGACGGCCTGCCGAAGTGATCGCGTGACGCAGTCGAAGTCAATAACCATATGGTTGCGCCGAGCCGAACTATCTTCGGCCTCGATGGGCGTTGACGCGCCAGGTAATGCGCGGTGTAAGTCTACCTGCATAGAGAAAATAGTGCAAGGCCAGAGATGATAATACATATGTTTTTTTATATATAAAAAATACCCTCTACTTAATTAACTTAAGTAAAGTAGATAATTAAAAGAAAAAAAAGGCATGGATGCCGAGGTTAGCTCGACGAAGTAATAGGATGTAGATGCCAATGCAGGTCCAAATATGCACGGCAATTACACCGCCACAGCGCCGTCCAAACTTGTTCTGAGAACGCGGCAACGCGGCTTGATGGCGACCTAAAAATGTCGGGGTCCCTGGGGCAACGATGTTGGCCTGCACACACAAATAGTGCAAATCCAAAGTAAAGGATTTCTTGATGTATGAAATTGTACAAAATAAATAAATGGAAAAATTGCACCTGAACCCGGATAACCATAGGAGCAAAAAAACTGCGCCAAAGTGCTCTAGGGCATTCACGTGAGAGGTAGCTAGATTAGACTAATTGCTCCATGGTTAGACTTCGATAGAAAATGTGAAGAAACAAGAACTGCTGGACTTTAAAAAGAAGAGGACAAGGAATCTTCCTGGACTCATGCTGCGAAGCTAAATTCATGTCAGCCCCGGTGCACTGCCCGCCGCCTCGACTGGATCACTGTTGTTCGGATGGCAGACTTATTTGTTGTTCGCGTATGCAGCGAGTTCACCTGCTCGACTACTTGTTTGGATCTGTGCGCTTTTTCAGGATTTAATACGGCATGCGGGGTTACTCGTCCTTGGATGCTCTGAGGTCAGTTTATTTGTTGTGGTGACCCCGCGACATAGTCTGGATTCATCTGGCAGGCCGGGCTACGGACTTGGTGTCCGCTGGACTATGGACGAAGCTGGCTGGCCAGATACTGTACGGATCACCATGTCGATGCGCTCTACAGGCCGTTGTAACTAGTAGAGAAATCTACTCAGAGAAATTCATGCAAACTAGCAGAAAAATATCTTGTGCGTATTTAAAATATACAGTACAAGAAATTAGAAAAATAGAACCTGGTGTTCTTTGCTTGGATGACGAGGCGTTAAAATCTGAGGTAAAAAGCCAGAACAAGTGATGCCTTGTACGAAGACCAATCAATCCTCCAAAAGACGTGATAACCAATTAGGGCATGAACAATAGAAGCATCACTAGATGGTGGTCTCATGCCCTCCATGTAGGCTCGTATGTGTGAAGCCATCGTTTGGTGCAACTCTCACCCAACAGAAGCATCAGCTACCTGTGGGTCCCATGTTTCTTCCTCTCTCTTACTTTTTCCATCTATTCTACTTTCCCTTCCTCATTCACGTACGCATCTACCAGGAGATAAACAATGTGCTGCTGCTAATCCCCACCTTTTTCCTTTTCCCTAGCTTTTTCCCGCGAAGCACCCGCCTCTTCTGCAGGCTACACTAGTACTCTGCCAGGCAGCCATCCCTGACACCCGAACCTAGCTGGCCTACGGGGCACCTGGTTGTGGCGACGCATTGGCCTTGCCCTTTGTATTTTTGGACGGAGTCTTATACGTGAACTCCTAGTGGATTTGTACTACTAGTAGGAGTCCAAAGCGTTTTGGTTCTACACATGCCCCAGCATCGCTCCGACTCTTGCGAGGCTGATTTGACCTTAATAATAATAAAATAAAAGGAAAAGGAAAGGAGAGGATCATCCCTGTGCATGCACTGCCGGTGGAGGCAGCTTTAGGCCCCTCGTGGCCGCTTGGGACCAGGGATCACACCAGGACGACGCTCAGCCGACGAAGACGCTTTTATCCTTGGTCGTGCCGATCTCTTAACGCTTAGCGGCTATCCGGCACATAAATCCATTGATCCGATCTAAGATCAAAGTCAATCTTGAACGAGCCTTTGAATTGCGATCCAAAAATAGCTCTCAAAGAAATCAATTCGTGTGGAATAAATCTAACTGAAAAAATAGCACCTGATCATCCCATCGATCTGCGACGATCACCCAACAGGCTCTCAATGAAAGCACCAACGTCGGTTCAATATCCAGCGTATCTCGTAGTAGGGGTCCTAAGATAGGCATATTGGAGCGATGGTAACATGAACACGGGATTTTACCCAAGTTCGGGCCCTCTTGATGGAGGTAAAACCCTACATCCTGCTTTTGTTTATATCAATGGAGTATCAAGTGCAGAGTTGATCTACCTCGAGATCATATATTGTGGTCTAAACCCCAGAGGTATGATGAGTAATGTCATAATGATCTAGCCTATCTATCAACTAGCCTCGCCTTGGTTTATATAATGCACCAGAGGCCTAGGATAACAAGAGTCCTAGTCGAATACGCCTGTGGGGAGGAGTCCTTGTCTTGATCACCAAGTCTTGTTGAATCTTCCTCGTGTATACATCGGTTGTTTGAACTGGCCCATGAGTATACGGCCATTGGGAACCTCGGCCCAATCTAACTGATCGGGAGACGGCGTGGTGAGTACCCCCTAGTCCAGGACACCGTCAGCAGCCCCCGCCAACCTTGGCTTGTCGTGATTGGATCCTTAGACATGCAGCCCCCGGCAACCTTGGCTTGTCGGGGTCGGATCCTTAGACCTACAGCCCCCGGCAACCTTGGCTTGTCGGGGTCGGGGCGTCGGCCTGTTCTCTTTCTTCCAAATAGCTCAGCAGAAATGTCTGTGTACCCTGCGAACCAAAGAGGACGGAAAGGAACAGAGAGATGCACACTCGACCTTTATGCTAGGGGTTAGCCGCCACTAAGCACTATCAACCCTAACCGAGGGAGAGACTCAACCTAGCATGCATGCTAAAACTTAGGGCGCCAGCGCTTCATTTATTTATACTCAGGGTCTGCGCCTGGCTTTGTACATAGGGTTACATACAAAAGGTGGCTTGCCGGGGGGCGGCAACCGCGCCTTATGGGTAAAACTTGTGAAGATGCTCGATGTTCCAGGAGTTGCTCACTGGAATAGCATCTTCGATCTCCAGGTGGACTGCACCGGGCCTGGTGACTCGTATTACCCGATAAGGGCCTTCCCACTTCGGCGTCAACTTATTGGAATTCTTGGCCGACTGAACGCGTCGAAGAACAAGGTTTCCTTGCTCAAAGCATCGGGCATGGCCCTTGCGGCTACGGTAGCGGCGCCAGTCTTGCTGGTAGCGCACTGCTCTCACAGCCGCCCGAAGATGACCTTCCTCAAGGAGCATTGCGTCATCTTGCCGCAACTGCTCTTGCTCAAACTCGTCATAAGAGAGCGCTCGAGGTGACCCGTATGTGAGTTCCATGGGGAGAACTACTTTTACCCCGTATACCATGGCAAAGGGTGTCTGGCCGGTGGCTTGATTTGGTGTCGTTCTGATTGACCAAAGAACCGCCGGCAACTCATCAATACAGTGCCTTCCGCTCTTGTGCAGCCTGTCAAAAGTCTTTGTCCTTAGGCCTCGCAGTACTTCACCATTTGCACTCTCTGCCTGGCCGTTGCTCCATGGGTGCGCCACAGAAACAAAACAGGCCTTGCTGCCGAGGTCTTGGATGTATTTCATGAAAGTGAGGCTTGTAAACTGCGTGCCATTGTCGGTGATGACTTTGTTTGGCACACCAGAGCGGCAGACTAGCCCCTTGAAGAATTTGACAGCTGATTGCGTTGTCACTTTCCTTACTGCTTCCACCTCCGGCCACTTTGTGAACTTGTTGATTGCAACATACAAGTACTCAAAACCCCTGACAGCGTGGGGGCAGGGGCCCAGTATGTCGAGCCCCCAGACCAAAAATGGCCAGGAAAGAGGAACTGTTTGAAGGGCTTGAGCTGGTTGATGAAGCTTCTTTGAATGGAACTGACATGCTTCACACTTGGTTACTAGTGTCATTGTATCCTGGAGGGTAGTGGGCCAGAAGAAACCTTGCCGGAATGCATTGCCGGCAAGGGATCTCGACCCTATGTGGGAGCCACATATGCCTCCGTGTATCTCTGCCAACAGCTCCAGTCCTTCCTCCCGGGGAATGCATTTCAATTTCACATCATTTGGTCTTTTCTTGTACAGGACGTCGTCGATCAACTGATACATGGCAGACCGACGGGCTACTTTCTCCGCTCCCTGTTTGGAGGAATCCGACGGTATGATGTGCCCATGCCGGAGCCTGGGGCTCGACGGCAAGGACTAAAGGCATTTCCTCTGCCATGGGAGAGCATGTCTCTACAGCCAGGGCTTGACGCCCCGCTGGAGTCGGTTGCCCCATGGCAGGCTCATCGTCCACGACAACATCTTTGCCGGCAGCTCCTGGGAGCTCGGCGAGAAAGTACTTGCCGGGACATGATTTTATTCGCTTGTTCTGCTCTGTTGATGGTTCAACGGATGGTTGAGTCAACCGAAGCACAAAAGTACCTGGTTCCACAGGTAGTTTGAAGGCGGCGCGTTTTGACAGGTAGTCGGCGATGTTGTTCTCCACTCGGGGAACATGCTCCGCTTGTATACCATCAAAACGCTCCTCCAGCTTCCTCACCTCATCTACGTAGGCCTCCATCAACGGGCTTTGATAATCTTTGTTGACTTGCCTGACGACAAGCTGTGAATCGCCCCTGACGATGAGCTTCTTGATCCCGAGGTCTGCTGCGATCCTAAGACCGGCAAGCAACCCCTCGTATTCAGCAGTGTTGTTCGTGGACATCTCCCTGGGAAAGTGCATCTGGATTACATACTTGAGGTGCTCTCCGGTGAGTGCAACGAGCAGCCCACCAGCCCCGGCGCCTTGCAGCGAGAAAGCCACGTCAATGTACATAATCCAGTTGTGATCTGCCTCCTTGCCAAGGAGGGTGGTCGCCTGGATCTCTTCGTCAGGCGTTGAGGTCCACTCGGCAATGAACTCTGCCAAGACTCTGCTCTGTATTGTCGAAGTACTTTCAAACTTCAAACCAAAGCTCGACAGTTCCACGGCCCACTCCACAATCCTCCCGGTTGCGTCTGGGTTATGCAATATCCATTGCAACGGGAGGCGGGTGACAACGGTGATCTTGTGTGCTCGGAAGTAATGATGCAGCTTCCTCGAGGCCATAAGGAGGCCGAAGAGCAATTTCTGCACAGTGGAGTACCTTGACCTAGCCCCCTACAAGAGGGAGCTAACAAACTAAACCGGGTGCTGCATCATTTTCTTCTTCTGCACCACTTCTTTTGGTTGCGTAGGCCCTGTCCTGCCAACATCAGGCTCTACCGGGGGCCTTGCCTTGCCGGCATCAGGCCCTTGAAAGTGCGTTATATCGACTAGAGGGGGGTGAATAGGCGATTTTTATGAAAGTCTTCAAAACATGGAAGTTTCGAAGACAAACGATAGAAATAAACCTATTAGCTTGCAGCGGAAGGTAGACTACACTAGGCAAACCATAGTCAAGTATTCAATGGAGTGAGAGCATAATGACTAATAGCAGCAATGTAGTAAGGATCAGGTAGGAAGATGTTATGAAGCCAAAAAGAACACGCAGTCACTCAGTGAAGACAAAAGATAGTGCAAACATACAATGACTTCACAAGGAGTAATAGTAAGTAAAGGGAAGGGAAGGATGAAACCAGTGACTCATTGAAGATAATGATTTGTTGGACCAGTTCCAGTTGCTATGACAACTCTACGTCTGGTTAGGGCGGCTAGGTATTTAAACCTGAGGACACACAGTCCCGGACACCCAGTCCTGAACACGCAGCTCAGGACACCTAGTCCTCACCGTATTCCCCTTGAGCTATGGTCACACAGACCTCGCCCAATCACTCTGGTAAGTCTTCAAGGTAGACTCCCAAACCTTCACAGACTTTGTTCAACGGCGATCCACAATGTCTCTTGGATGCTCAGAACGCGACGCCTAACCGGCTGGAGGATTCACAGTCCTCAAGTGTAATAAGTCTTCAGATCACACAGACAAGAAGACTTAAGTGATGCCAAATTCTCTTTGGCTCTGGGTGGTTAGGGATTTATCCTCGCAAGGAATTCTCTCTCAAAGGATTCGAGGTGGGTTGCTCTCAAACGACAAAAGCCGTACTCTAACTCTGAGCAGCCAACTGTTTATGGTTGTAGGGGGTGGGCTATTTATAGCCACTAGGCAACCCGACCTGATTTGTCCGAAATGACCCTGGGTCACTAAGGAACTGACACGTGTTCCAACGGTCAGATTTCAAACTCACACGGCAACTTTACTTGGGCTACAAGCAAAGCTGACTTGTCCGACTCTGGACAAGATTCGCTCTCATAGTCTTCACTCGAAGACATAGGTTTTGGTTAAGCATCACTTCAGTCATTCTGACTGGTTCTCTTGGACCCCACTTAACAGTACGATGGTTCCTATGACTCAACAAAGAAGAAAAAGAACTACGAAAGATCTAAGTCTTCGAGCTCCATAGGCTTCATGTGATGTCTTCTCTTGTCATAGTCTTCAATGTGAATATCTTCATATACCACCTTTGACATCTATGTCTTCATACATTTTTAGGGGTCATCTCTGGTAGGAAAACCGAATCAATGAGGGACTTCTACCTGTGTTATCCTGCAATTCTCACAAACACATTAGTCCCTCAACTAGGTTTGTCGTCAATACTCCAAAACCAACTAGGGGTGGCACTAGATGCACTTACAATCTCCCCCTTTTTGGTGATTGATGGCAAACTAGTTGAAGTTTTCAACGGGGAATATAATATGTGAAATTGTAAAGGATAAGGAATTGTCTTCATAAGTTGCAAGGGCTCCCCCTGAAGATGTGCATATAAGTAATTTGCTTTTGGAATGCAAATGCACATGGCAGGTTGTGCTTGTGGAGATCCTCTTCAACTTATGATGACAATCCACTATGCATGTGAAGGTATGTGAAGATAATGACATGCATAATGGAAAATGGACGTCTGCAAAATGATCTAAGTGCGGAATTTATCATCGCACATGCCGAATTTATCATCGCATCACAAGGTGGCAAATAAGTAGCAGACGACCATCGAGTTTAAGTGTTACAACTCAAAGAACCAATTGTATCAAAGCAAACGAGAGTTGTAAACACGAAGCAAAAAGTATAAAGCACCCGCCCATATGGACCCGCTTGAAGACTATCAAACTCATATGCTTCTCCCCCTTTTGTCAGTAAGGACCAAAAAGGTTTGAAGACAGAGAGCATCTACTCGTTCCCATGAAGAGTAGGTGAAGCATCAGGGTCGTCGATGGTGTTCGGCGGTGCAGAAGAACTTGGAGCAGTGTTGAAGCGCGCTGAAGGAGGTGGTGGTGAAGTAGCATCGTCTTCATCCTCGATCACTCTGGCATTCACAGTTGTAGCAGAGGAAGAGAACTCATAGTTTTCAAGAGATGGAGTTCGTCGCAGCACTGCCCTTCGAGGAGGTGTGGAGTCAAACTGGAAGCGTTCAGAGAAGCCATCCTCTTGAAGATCATCTTCAGAACACATCAGCATCAGCCCTTTCCATGTGTGTCGAGAGGTTTCATGGGCAACAAAGGCATTCTTGGTAGCAAGATTGCGAATGCGATTAACATCCACCAAGAGGCTTTGCATTTGATGCTTTAGCCAGTCATGATGCGTATCCTGTTTCTGATGAAGAGCCACAAGAAGCTCTCAGTCATTGAGAACACGAGTGCGCTTCTTGGGTCATTGGGCAATTGTGCTATCAGTGGCTTCAGTGAGAGCAGGATGCGGTGCACGTGTAGTGCCAGCCAAAGGATACACACGAGTGACTGCTTCAACTCCTTCAATGTTCTGAGAAAAACTTTGATGCTCTGCATTCTGAAGACTTAGGGGTTCCTTGGCAGGCTCAGGATAGATGGCTTCAATAGACATATCCACATCAGGCAGAAAGATCCGATGATTGCGAGCAGATGGCTGATATGAGATAGCGGAGTGAAATTTGATCAGCCGCATTACCCATGGGGCGTAGAACTTCAAGCCAAAAAGATCAGAGCCTGATGCAGCAAGTTGGCGAATGAAGAAGTCCTGTGCATTGAAGCATTTGCCATGAAGAATATAGAAGACTAAAGTCTTCATTGCACCTTCCAGCTTGGCATGTGGAGAGTGTCCTTTGATGGGACAGAGAGTTCGCCTTATGATGTGATAAATAGTCCTTGGCAGATACTCAAGGTCTTCAACAAAGAATTCTTTGGGATATGCAGCATCTTGGGGCAATGGCTTCATCATACTGAGCATCTGACTCATGTTAGGTTCAGGCTTCTGAAATATGCTCTCCACAGCTTCACTATGAAGTTGACAGCCAGATTCGTAGAGATCGCCAGGAGTGGGTAGACCAGTGAGCTCAATGATGTCAAAGGCTTTGGCTTCGTGATGAACGTGTCCTATCATCCACTCCAGGACCCAAGTCTTTGGATCTCTGTTATACCCGCGGATGTGAAGTGTGGCATAGAATTGGAGCAGCAACTCTTCATTCCAATGCTCTTGATCGGTGACAAACGGCAGCAATCCAACCTCTTTGAAGCAATCTAGAGCTTCTTCCAGACAGGGCAGACCAGCTATTGCTTCAATGTCAAGACGCTTGTGTGGGAAGATGCGACCTTGATTGTAAAGAATGCAGGAGTAATAGCTTCGCTGCGGATAGCTCCAGAACCGATCAAATGATATTCTTTCCCTTGAGTAGGGGTTCCTGGAGCTATTGAAGAAAGTGTTGTCTCCTTTGAAGCCATTGATATTGAAGGATCCAGGTGCTGATGCAGGACCTGGGAACCTGGGCAATCTTGGGATTGGCTTCTGTACCTGAGGCCTGTGCTCAACATGATAGTCGAACTGAGGACCGGCAGCAGGCGCAGGAACAGAAGTAGTGGGATCAGTGGCTTGGCTGACTTCTAGTGCTTGGGTTGGTGAGGGCTCCACATTAGCTTCAGCCATGACAACGTTAGTGGCTTCATTGGTGTTGGTGGTGGCAGCCTCAAGATTTTCAACCTCCACTTGATGAGCTGGAGGGTCGGTCACAGTCACGTTCTCCTCGAGAACCGCTTCTTGGTGGGACAAGGGAGTGTCAGCTTGTGGGGCTTCTTCTTCATCGGCTGATGCAGCCGGAATGTCTTCAACAGCTTTAGCTTCAGACACAGAGACTGGAGGCGTTGGTCCTTTGCGAAGCCTGCGCAACGCTGGCGACGCCTGTGGAGTTGGTGTGGGCTGGGCCTCAAAGTCTTCTTCCTCTTGTTGGCGATCAGCCCATGAAGCATCCTGAGTAATTGGCGTCAGAGGAGGACCAATGCTGATGAGTTCGATGTGCGTTAGCACAGGCGATGATACCTGTTGGTGCTCGAGCTGAGGAAGGACTGCATCATCTTCAGCATGGTCATGGTGACCAATGTCTTCAGCAGCGATGGGATCAGCTGCTGGAAAGTCTTCAGCTTCATGAGCCTCTATGAAAGCAGGCTCATGGACAGTTAGTTGACGTTCTTGCGGTTCAGCGCCAGGGTGAATCATGGAGATGGGTTCAACAATCAAGGGCTCTGTGTGAGCAGTCCGTTCCTTCTTGGTCTTCCTCTTCTTCTTGGAGGGGGCAGTAGGAGAGGCTTCAGGATGTTTCCTCTTCCTGGCTTCAGCCTCAGCAGTCCTCGTCTTCTTCAGCTCTGAAGCGGTTGACCGGGCCTTTGGCTTCGAGCCAGTCATGCTAGTTGGGAAGAGAATGGGATCTGCTTCCTGCCTTGGTGCGAGAGGTTCAGCCACAATGGGCTTCTTCTTCTGCTTAGCAGCCATCCTGGGATCAATGCCCGGACGCCCAAGGGCCTTGCGCTTCTCAGCCTCATTGTAGCCTTGCACACACTTGTCAGCCAGGCTCTTCATGCGCTCCCGAGAACCCTGAGCTTCTGCGCGTTTCTTGAGAAAGGCTTCTTTGAGCTCGTGCAGCATAATCTTGAAGTTTTTCACCTCTTGCACGCTGAGCTTGGCCATATGCTTCTTGAAATGAGCTTTTTCATAGTCAATCTTTTGCTTCAGTTCGACGATGCGCTGAGCGAGAGCTAGCTCTGAAACAATGGCGCCATGGAAGGCGACACTGAGGCCAATGGGTAGTTGCAGATCTTCTAAGCTGATGTTTGGCGTGTCAAACCACTCATCAATGAAGTTGTGGATGATTGTCATGTCAAAGAGAGGCAAATCATTGAAGATTTCTGCTTCTTTTTTGCTCTTGATGAGTTGCTCAAGAGCGTCATCTGCAAGAGCTTCATCACTGGACAGATCAATGGCATCGTTGCGCAGAATGGCAGTAGCTGTCAGCTCTTGGCCGGTGTGTGGCAGAGGCATCTTGACCTTCTGGGGCTTGGAGATGAGTGACAAATCTTCAGACTGCACACTGTCTTCAGGAGGTGCAGTTGCCAATGGCTTCGCCCGTGAGATTTTGGTGCAGAGGCAGGCTTGGAAGCTTTTGGCTGCTTTAGTTTCTTTGGCTTCGGCGCTGCAGGCGCTTCATCTGAGTCAGCGTCATCTGCAGGCTCATTTACGGCAGTCCCTTGAACCACTATGTGGGTGATGAGACCTTCAAGGTTGTAGAAGGGTCCAAGAAGATTGGGTTCAGCTTCGCGAGTTCCATCGGCACGGGGAGCAGAGGGACCAGGGTTGAAATCTAATCCCAAAGACTTCTTGTTCTGCTTCGCTGAGTTCTGGGCAAACTGGAAGTTGCGCTTAAACAGATTGTCGTCGCGACACCATAGCAGTGACGATGGGTCAGCATCCGCAGGCTGTGGTCCACGAACCATGCAGGGATAGAAGCCTTGTTCAATGGCTTCATCTCTGGTCCTGGGTTGAAGATTTTTGTAGAGGATGTCTCCCCATGGTTGCTTGATGGCATTCTTTTCAGCATATTCCTTTGTCACAAATCTGTACTTGAACCACTGTTCTGCCCAATAGCGTCGAATCCATTGGATTCGTGTCTTGCGCTGATTGTAATCCTCTTTAGGATCTGTCTTGAACAGCTCTGAGAGGTCATCGGGCAGATCTCTTGATGTTTCTCCTCGACGCTTTCTGCCACCCTTCCTTGCTGATTTCTCTGAAGCCATGAACTTTAAACTGAAAGGCTTCAATACGTTCAAAGGCTTCAAAGGCTTTCGCTTGCTGGACAGACAGGAATTGGCTTCGGGAGAATTTATGGGATATTGTAAGAATTCTGCAAATGAATGCAGACTATGAGAACCAAGGGATTCTCCCACGGACATGTACCTATGACAGCATTAAGGAGCGAGGAAAGGGGAAGAGGTCATATGCATTCTCAGAAGATTTTGAAGATAAATTAGTTTAGAAGACATTGACCTCATCGTGCGAAGACATTCACTCATAGATAAGGAGTTGGTTCCAGATTTGTACGAATCCACGGATCAGTACAAGTGAGGAATCTAACTACTTTGTGAAGCATAAGTGAATATACTAGGCATGTTATGAGATGCAGTATGAAAGAGATCCAACTTGTGTGAATAGAAACTGCTTGTGGTAGAAAGTGATAAAGCTATAGGATCAAAGGGGCTGTAAAAAGGAAGTTTTATTTACCACACGAAGAACTGCTAGACGGAGTGGAAGAGGAGGCCGAGCAGTTCGATCGTCCGTGCCATAACTTGGCGACGGAGGACACCTACGGCGAAGGCGGAGAAGACGATGTCCGCGGTCAGTGTGAAGACGGCGTCGGAGAGGTTGCCGCAGCGAAGCGCTTCGTCGCCGGTGTCGTCGAGGGCTAGCGGTGGCGCTAGGGTTTGTGCGAGAGTGGAAGAAGAGATAATGACTGTTGTGAGGTGTGTATTTATAGGTACAGGGGCGGCACTGCGTTATTACACAGGTGCCCCTGGCGATTCACATCTGAGGAACACGTGGCCATCATGCAGCATATCAGGGGTTGTTCCATGTCCCACGCACACCTGGATTGTCGGGTGGTCGTTCCCACTTCTCCGGGTTTCAGGTGAAGGAATGAGCATTGAAAACAGACTTAATGTTTGTCTCTATATCTTCTGCTGACAAGGACGCGGAGAAGACATTCGACAGTTTCAATAGAATGCATATGATTTGGAGAGATAGAGTTTGAGATAGAAAGCATAGAGAGATTAGGGTCCGATCATATTCACTTAGTTCAAAAGATTCAACAAGAAGACATAGCTATAAGTGAATGTTGTAGAGGACAGAACACTAGTATATATATATAATCAACATAGTGAAGATAATCATGAAGACATGTTGAGATTGAAGCCAAACCAAATGTGAAGACATAGCAAATGTAACGCCATGAGTGAAACACTTCAAACAGAACATTTGGTGGTGGCGTTACCCACCGTATAGGAAGTATTAGACCCAGACACGGTGCACAATTATCGTGGTGCTCCGAAGTCAAATTCCACATTAATGTATTCACACTTAGAATGTATGTCTTCATTGATTGAAGATATACTTTACTTCGTGTGTTGCACATCTAAGTCATCAATATGCATAAGTGTTAGGATGTGTGCCTGATCACAGGACATTTGAGGATTCCAAGATATTTAGCTCACACCGTAACTTGCAAAATCTCTTTTCATCCAAGGGCTTGGTGAAGATATCTGCCAATTGCTCTTCAGTGTTGACGTGTATAATATCAATATCTTCCTTCACAACATGATCTCTGAGAAAGTGATGACGAATTTCAATGTGTTTTGTCTTCGAGTGCTGAACTGGGTTGTTGGCAATCTTGATGGTGCTTTCATTGTCGCAGTAGAGTGGCACTTGCTTCAGATGAATGCCATAGTCCTTGAGTGTTTGCTTCATCCACAGAAACTGAGCGCAGCAAGATCCAGCAGCAATGTATTCAGATTTAGCAGTGGAGAGAGATATACGGTTCTGCTTCTTTGAAGACCAACATACAAGTGATCGTCCCAGAAAATGACATGTGCCTGATGTAGACTTGCGATCCACTTTGTCACCAGCATAATCAGCATCCGAGAATCCAACCAGATCAAACTTTGAGCCCTTTGGATACCATAATCCTAGAGTTGGGGTGTGAGCCAAATATCGAAGAATTCGCTTCACAGCTAAGTGATGCAACTCCTTTGGTGCCTCTTGAAATCGAGCACACATGCAAACACTAAGCATAATATCTGGCCTAGATGCACATAGATAAAGCAAAGAACCAATCATGGAGCGGTATACCTTTTGGTCGAACTCTTTACCATTGTCGTCAGGACCCAGATGATGCTTGGCTGGCATTGGCGTCGTGAAGCCTTTGCAGTCTTGCATACCTAACTTCTTCAGGCAATCTTTGAGATACTTCTCTTGAGATATGAAGATGTTGTTGTGTTGCTATCGTATTTGAAGACCGAGGAAGAACTTCAGCTCTCCCATCATGGACATCTGATATTGCTCTTACATCATATATCCAAACTCTTCACTGTACTTCTGATTGGTGCAGCCGAAGATAATGTCATCCACATATATTTGGCACACAAACAGTTCACCATCATATGTCTTCGTGAAGAGAGTGGGGTCGAGGGAACCAGGTATGAAGCCTTTGCTCTTCAGGAAGTATTTGAGTGTGTCATACCAGGCCCGAGGGGCTTGTTTGAGGCCATACAGTGCCTTGTTGAGCTTGTATACCATGTCAGGATGTTTTGGATCTTCAAAGCCAGGCGGTTGTGCAACATACACTTCTTCTTCAATCTTGCCATTGAGAAAGGCGCTCTTCACATCCATTTGATATAGAAGTATGTTATGATGATTTGCATAGGCCAGCAGTATGTGTATGGCTTCAAGTCTAGCCACAGGAGCAAATGTTTCATCGAAGTCAATGCCTTCCACTTGAGTATATCCTTGAGCAACGAGACGAGCTTTGTTTCTGACAACTTGACCATGCTCATATTGCTTGTTGCGGTATATCCATTTGGTGCCTATTATGTTGTGCTTCCGAGGATCAGGACGCTTAACTAGTTCCCATACATTATTCAGCTCAAACTGTTGAAGCTCTTCTTGCATAGCTTGAATCCATTCAGGTTCCATGAAGGCTTCTTCAACTTTCTTGGGTTCTGTTATTGAGATGAATGCGAAGTGCCCACAGAAATTTGCTAGCTGAGTTGCCCTTGAATGAGTGAGCGGACCGAGTGCATTGATGATATCAATTATTCTTTCAATCTGTACTTCATTGGCAACACGAGGATGTACAGGGCAAAGGTTTTGCTCTTGCTGATCATTGTCATTGTTAGTGGGATTATCTTCAGGCTGAGCATTGTCTTCAGGTTGATCAGGTGCGGAGATGATAAGTTTCTCTTCAGGTTGAGCTTCAGAGGGTATGATTTCTCCGGTTCCCATAAGCTTGATTGATTCGCTGGATGGAACTTCATCTAGCACATTTGGGAGGTGCTCTCTTTGTAAACCGTTAGTCTCATCAAACCGCACATCCACTGTTTCAACCACTTTATAATGAAAGAGATTGAAGACTCTGTAGGGGTGCGAATCCTTTCCATATCCAAGCATAAAACCCTCATGTGCTTTTGGTGCAAATTTTGAAGTGTGATGTGGATCCTTGATCCAGCACCTGGCGCCAAATACTCTGAAGTAACCGACATTTGGCTTCTTGCCAGTAAGGAGCTCATAAGATGTCTTGTTCAGAAGCTTGTGAAGATAAACACGATTGATTGTATGGCATGCAGTATCAATGGCTTCAGGCCAGAATTTTCTTGGAGTCTTGTATTCATCAAGCATCATTCGGGTCATCTCAATGAGTGTTTTGTTCTTGCGTTCGACGACGCCATTCTGCTGTGGCGTGTACGGGGCTGAGAATTCATGTGTGATGCCCAAGGTATCAAGATATGTATCAAGGCTAGTGTTCTTGAATTCAGTGCCATTGTCACTTCTGATGTGCTTTATCTTGGCGCCATAGTTGTTCATTGCTCGATTGGCGAAGCGTCTGAAGACATCCTGCACTTCAGTCTTGTAGAGGATTATGTGCACCCAAGTATATCTAGAATAATCATCAACAATGACAAAGCCATAGAGACAAGCAGTAGTAGTAAGAGTTGAGTAATGAGTGGGACCGAAAAGATCCATGTGGAACAGTTCGAAGGGTCGAGTAGTTGTCATGATTGTCTTCGAGGGATGTTTGGCCCTCGTCATCTTTCCTGCTTCACAGGCACCGCATAAGTGATCTTTCTTGAACTTGACGCCCTCGATGCCTATGACATGCTTCTTCTTTGCAAGGGTGTGGAGGTTCCTCATGCCAGCATGCCCTAGCCTCCGATGCCAGAGCCAACATTCTGAAGCTTTTGCTAGAAGACATACGGCAAGCTATGGTCCTGCTGAGAAATCTACCACGTACTCCGATACCCTTCAAACACTAAAGACTTGTCAGATTCCATTATAACAAGGCAGCGGTATTTTCCAAATATTACGATCATGTTCAAATCGCAAAGCATTGAGACAGACATTAAGTTGAAGCCAAGGGATTCAACAAGCATGACTTTATCCATGTGTTGATCCTTTGAGATTGCAACTGTACCTAGACCCAGTACCTTACTTTTACCAGTGTCAGCAAATGTCATGTGACTCTTGTCGGATGGACGTAAGGTTGAGTCCATAAGAAGGCTTCTTTTGCCAGTCATGTGATTGGTACACCCACTATCAATAATCCATTCTGAAGACGCTGGTGTCGTGCCCTACAGTGCAGTTAGGGGATAGGCTTCATGAAGAGAATTGTGAAGCAAAAACATTTGACGAACCAGTGGGTTATGAAAGCTTAGATCCAGATTAGGACTAATAGGGAGAATAGCAAGCGATTCAGGAACGAAGTACATAGTAAGACCATTCGGGCATTTGATCTTGCGCCCTACAAGATGTTTAAGGTCCCCAGCAATAGCGTCAGAAGATTTTGGTTTTCTGCTGGAGACCTTTCCCTGCAAAAGATAGTTAAGCTTTCTTAGCCACCCACATCTTCAAGGGTGGCTTAGAAGCAATAAGTCTAAGTGCAGCGTCTGAGAACTTTGGCTTTGGAGCCCTAGCAAAAAGTCTTGCAGGCGGACAATAGTACTCATAAGAATAAGCAAAATAGTTCCTGGTCTTATGAACATGGCGGTTCGATGAACCGCGCTCATATTCATAGGCCTGAGTATGGTTTCCCTGCAAAACATTTGCGTTAGTGCGACTCGGGTGAGTCCTCTGTCTGTATGAAGCCTTTGGGCTGTATGAAGCCTGTGCTCTGGGGTTTGTCTTCTTCATCTGTGATGTCATGATGACATTCACAGGAAGATTTTCCAAACACCTTTTCGGCACCCAGATCTTCTTTATAGGCGGTCCATTCCTGCAGTTAGTACCAATGTACCTGGCAAACACTTCACCATTCTGATTCTTAAACAGTTTATAGTTTGCATCAAAGGATTCATCAATGACAATGGGGTTAGCACAAGTGAAGCCAGATAGATTGGATGGATCTGCTGAAGGTTCCTTTGCAGCAACCCATGTAGTTTTGGGGTACTGCTCAGGTTTCCAGTAAGAGCCATCAGCATTCATTTTCCTTACGAACCCAACACCCTCTTTCCTAGGGTTTCGGTTCAGGATCTGTCTTTTGGGGACATCACATAGTGTCTGATGCCCTTTGAGACTTTTGTACATCCCTGTTTCAAGCAATGTCTTCAACCTAGCATTCTCATCAGCAATAGCAGTGGTATCCTCAGCAGAGGGGTTAGTTCCCACATCAACAGTTGAAGATATTGCAACAGTAGCAGCAGTAGAACATTCAGCAACAGAAGTAGCATTATCACGCTCAATGCATTTAAGACATGGTGGTTCAAATCCTTCCTGAGTGGAACTGATCTGTTTGGCGCGAAGTGACTCATTTTCTTTTTGAAGATCTTCATGAGCTGCTCTCAATTTCTCAAGATCTTGCTTCCTTTGAAGATAATCATAGGAAAGCTTTTCATGAGTTGTTGAGAGCGTTTCATGACGACTTTCAAGTTCCTCATACTTAATGTGAAGATTTTTTATGTCTTCAATTAAGGACTCAGATCGAGTCATTTCAGCGCCCAACAGATCATCGCTTTTGTCTAACGGTTTTTGAATATGTTCCATGGCTTTTTGTTGTTCAGTTGCAATTTTAGCAAGTCTTTTGTAGCTGGGTCTTGAACCACAATCAGAGTCATCGTCACTAGATGTTTGATAGTGAGTAGTGCGTGTGTTTACCTTGGCACCGCGTGCCATGAAGCAGTAGGTAGGAGTAGAGTAGTCCTTGTCATTTGCATCGGTGTCGGTGGTGAAGTCATTGTCTTTAGTGTTGAAGATGGACTTGGCAACGTATGCTGTAGCCAGACTTGCAATGCCAGAATCGGACTCCTCCTCAGACTCCACCTCCGCCTCCTTAGAAGCGGACTCCTCCTCTGAATCCATTTCCTTGCCAACAAACACACGTGCCTTGCCAGATGAGCTCTTCTTGTGTGATGAAGACTTTGAGGAAGACTTGGAAGAAGACTTTGAGTATTTCTTCTTCCTCTTGTCGTCAGAGTCATATTCCTTGCTCTTCTTCTTCTTTCTGTTCTCATTGTCCCACTGCGGACACTCAGAGATGAAGTGGCCAGTTTTCTTGCACTTGTGGCATGTTTTCTTCTTGTAGTCATGAGCAGAAGCTTCATCATTCCTTGAGCTTGATCGTGAAGACTTTCTGAAGCCTTTCTTCTTGGTGAATTTTTGGAACTTCTTCACAAGCATAGCAAGTTCCTTTCCAATGTCTTCAGGATCATCAGAACTGCTGTTAGATTCTTCTTTAGATGAGGATACAGCTTTTGCCTTCAAGGCACGAGTTCGCCCATAGTTTGGACCGTAGATATCTCTTTTCTCAGAAAGCTGAAACTCATGTGTGTTGAGCCTCTCAAGTATGTCGGACGGATCGAGTGTCTTGAAATCAGGTCGTTCTTGAATCATTGGGGCTAGGGTGTCAAACGAACTGTCAAGTGATCTCAGTAGTGTCTTGACGACTTCATGCTTGGTGATCTCAGTAGCGCCGAGGGCTTGAAGCTCATTTGTGATGTCAGTGAGTCGATCAAACGTGAGCTGGACATTCTCATTGTCATTTCGCTTGAAGCGGTTGAAGAGGTTGCGAAGGACACTGATTCTCTGATCTCTCTGGGTTGAGACGCCTTCGTTGACCTTGGAGAGCCAGTCCCAGACCAGCTTAGATGTTTCCAAAGCACTCACACGGCCATACTGTCCTTTGGTCAGATGACCACAGATGATATTCTTGGCAGTAGAGTCTAGTTGAACGAACTTCTTGACATCAACAGCAGTGACACCTTCTCCAGCCTTGGGAACGCCGTTCTTGACAACATACCATAGGTCAACGTCAATGGCTTCAAGATGCATGCACATCTTATTCTTCCAGTAGGGATATTCAGTTCCATCGAAGACGGGGCACGCAGCGGAGACTTTAATTATCCCTGCAGTCAACATAGCTAAAACTCCAGGTGGTTAAACCGAATCACACAGAACAAGGGAGTACCTTGCTCTGATACCAATTGAAAGTGCGTTATATCGACTAGAGGGGGGGTGAATAGGCGATTTTTATGAAAGTCTTCAAAACGTGGAAGTTTCGAAGACAAACGATAGAAATAAACCTATTACCATGCAGCGGAAGGTAGACTACACTAGGCAAACCATAGTCAAGTATTCAATGGAGTGAGAGCACAATGACTAATAGCAGCAATGTAGTAAGGATCAGGTAGGAAGATGTTATGAAGCCAAAAAGAACACGCAGTCACTCAGTGAAGACAAAAGATTGTGCAAACATACAATGACTTCAGAAGGAGTAACAGTAAGTAAAGGGAAGGGAAGGATGAAACCAGTGACTCGTTGAAGACAATGATTTGTTGGACCAGTTCCAGTTGTTGTGACAACTGTACGTCTGGTTAGCGCGGCTAGGTATTTAAACCTGAGGACACACAGTCCCGGACACCCAGTCCTGAACACGCAGCTCAGGACACCCAGTCCTCACCCAGACCCCACTTAACAGTACGGTGGTTCCTATGACTCAACAAAGAAGAAAAAGAACTACGAAAGATCTAAGTCTTCGAGCTCCATAGGCTTCATGCGATGTCTTGTCTTGTCATAGTCTTCAATGTGAATATCTTCATATACCACCTTTGACATCTATGTCTTCATACATTTTTAGGGGTCATCTCTGGTAGGAAAACCGAATCAATGAGGGACTTCTACCTGTGTTATCCTGCAATTCTCACAAACACATTAGTCCCTCAACTAGGTTTGTCGTCAATACTCCAAAACCAACTAGGGGTGGCACTAGATGCACTTACAGCCCTGCCGAGGGGAGCTCTGGCTTGCCATCTGCCATTCCTGCCATTGCCACTGCCTCTTCGTCAACCTCTCTCTGTGCCACTAGTGCGGCACTAACCACTGGATTCGTTGCTGCCAGATACAACAGTAATGGCTCTTGTGGTTTGGCGCAACTAGTATCGGTGTAGAGGAGAGGTATTTCTTCAGATCCCGCAGTGCTGCTTCGGCCTCTGGCATCCATTCCATTGGGCCCGCCTTTTTCAAGATTTTGAAAAAGGGAAGGGCGCGCTCAGCAGACTTGGAGATGAATCTTCTCATGGCGGCAATGCAGCCAGTGAGCCGACGCACATCCTTGATCCGCTTGGGCGCCTCAATCTGCTCAATATCCTTGATCTTGTCTGGATTCGCCTCTATCCCACGCTGTGACACAAAGAACCCGAGAAGTTTTCCGGACGGAACGCCGAAGACACACTTCTCAGGGTTTAACTTGAGGTTGATCCTGCGCAGATTTCCAAACATCTCTTCCAAATCTTGCACAAGTGTCGCCCTGTCCTTGGTTTTGACCACTATGTCATCCATATAAGCTTCCATATTTCTATGTAGCTGGGGCTCAAAACTGATTTGGACTGCCCTTGCAAACATCGAGCCAGCACTCTTCAACCTTAAAGGCATCCGTAAAAAGCAATACGTGCCACATAGGGTGATGAACGTTGTCTTCTCTTCATCTTCTCTTGTCATGAAGATCTGGTGGTGCCCCGAGTAGGCGTCAAGGAATGATAATAGATCACACCCGGCCGTGGAGTCAACAATCTGGTCAATGCGCAGCAACGGGAAAGGGTCCTTGGGACAAGCCTTATTGATATCTATGTAGTCAATACACAGCCTCCACTTCCCATTTGCCTTGCGCGCCACCACCGGATTGGCCAACCACGTCGGATGGAGTACTCCTCTCACCAAGCCTGCCGTTTCCAACTTCCTGGTATCCTCTATAATGAACTCCTGTCGTTCCAAAGCTTGCTTCCTGACCTTCTGCTTGACGGGTCGCGCATGAGGACAGACAGCAAGATGGTGCTCAATCACCTCCCTGGGAACGCCGGGGATGTCGGATGCTTGCCATGCAAACGCATCGACATTCGTCCGCAGGAAGGTGATGAGCGCACTTTCCTATTTGCGGTCTAGGGTGGAGCTTATGGTGAAAGCCCCTCCCGTGCCATCCTCCCCGACGGACACCCTCTTGGTCTCTGGTGGTGCAGCTCTGGATCTCTTGCTCTTGTCGATGGAGCTCTCTGGCACGTCCTCGTCGGGAGCACAACACTCCGAAGAGGTGCGCTTGCCAGAGTGGGTGCGAGAGGTCTTGCTCGTCTTCTTCCCTGCCGGGGCCCCAACGGCAGGAGCGAGTGCCTTGGCGGCAGTCGCTGCAACTGCTTCCCGGTAGAGTTGGTCGGCGCAGATCAGCGCGTCTTTCTTGTCGGAGGGGACGGTGATGATGGTCATCGTCCCAGGCATCTTCAGCGTTTTGTAGGCGTAATGTGACGCCTCCATGAACTTGGCTAGTGTCGGGCGGCCAAGGATCCCATTGTAGGGCAAGGGGATCTCGGCTACGTCGAAAACAATCCTCTCTGTCCTGTAGTTTAACTCGCCTCCAAACGTCACGGGCAGCATGACCTTACCCTTCGGTTGACTCCTCCCCGGGTTGACCCCTTGAAACTTGCCCGACTCTTTGAGGTCTCCATCGGGAATCTGCATCCTTCTAATGACAACGGGCGAGATCAAGTTCAGACCGGCCCCACCGTCAACTAGCATCTTCGTCACCTTGAGGTTGAGTATCGTTGGAGATACCAACAACAACAAACACCCAACTGCAGTTGTGCGGTCAGGGTGGTCCTCGGTGTCAAAAATGATAGGCGTGCTGGACCACTTCAGTGGCTTCTGAGCATCGAGTGATGGTTCCGCAGCTGTGATCTCACTCGCCCACTACTTGAGCTGGCGGTGAGAAGTGTGCAGTGAGGCGCCACCGTCGACGCACATGGCTTCTGTAGCCTTCTGGAACTCGTGCTTGCCGGACTCGTCATCTTCGTCATGATCATCATCTTCTTGCTTCTTGTCGCGGCCCCGAGCGGGCCTCACTTGCTGGTTATCCTTTCATGGCGACCTCCTTGGCCACCAGGCTTCTTGCCAGATCCGTCGGCACCATCCTGGCCCTTCTCCTTGTCCCACCTCTCATACTCAACTTTTTGCTTCTCAACAAGCAGCTCGACTTGCCGGCAGTTCTGGAGGTCATGGCCCATGGTGCGGTGGATCTTGCAGTATTGCTTGTCGGAGCTTCCTGGCTTGTCAGCAGCCGCCAAGGCCTGGCAAGCGGCGCACCAGGCAATTTCCTTGCCGAGGTCGTCTGCCTTGGCCTTCTTGGTAGCGCCGGTGTCCTCGGATCCCTCGACGGCAAGCACGGTCTTGCCCTTGCGCTTCCTGTTGCGGTGCCGACCCTTCTTCATCGGGGTGGCCGTGCCTTCATCTATGGAGTCGGTTTCCGTGCCGATGTCTTCGCCGGGGTACTTCCTCCCCTCTTCAGCTCGAGCGCACCTATCGGCCAGAACATAAAGTTCGGCCACATCTTTGACCTTGTTCATCGCCAACTCTTCACGCATCTTGCGGTTGCACACATTCTAGTGAAATGCGCTGATCATGATGGCATGATGAACATCTGGGATGTTGTACTGCACCCGGCTGAACCTTTGTATGTACTTGTGCAGGGTTTCACCTTCCTTCTGGGGGATGATATGCAAATCGCTTGCCTGGACATGAGCTTGGTGGCCTCCGGTGAAGGCGCCAACGAACTCATGGCACAAGTCTGACCAAGAAGAAATGGAATCCGCCGGCAAGTGCATCAACCATGACATAACATTGGGTTTAAGTGCCAACGGGAAGTAATTGGCAAGCACCTTGTCATTGCGGGCCCCAGCAGCTTGCATCGCGATGGTGTAGATGCTGAGGAACTCCGACGAGTGTGTCTTGCCGTTGTACTTCTCACCAACGTCGGGCTTGAATGTGCGGTGGGAGGGCCACTGGAACGGTCATAGCTCACGGGTAAAGGCTGGGCAACCCACCTCATAGGGTAGGTCGCCAGAGCCTCCCGGTGCTGGGTGGTCCATAGTGGAACCCTC
>NC_057803.1:151540782-151734889 GCF_018294505.1 Triticum aestivum | reverse complement strand
GATCTGATTGGTGGCGTGCATCGCACCGGCGCTCGATGGTGGTTCGAGCGTCCTCACGGGATCGCTCCCGAAGAACTTGGTGCTGATCGCGATGGGTCCGTGGGTCGGATGATGCTATGGATATGTTATCACAAGCATCATCATGACGGACCGGCACCCGCGGTGATGGACGTGGGGGAGGAGAGTGCACCGTGGCTGCAGCACCTCCGATCCTTCCGCCACTGGCACGTGGTGGCTCGACGGAGCACCGGCCTGAGGGCCCCGCTGGTTGCGGCTCATCTTTGTTGGCAACGCCAACGAGGCTCCGGATGGTGGCTCTCCACTCGTCGAGCTTTTCCGCAGTAGGAGGAAAGTCAAGGAGCAACTGCGCGCGCGCCAAAGCTTCTGCTGGTGTGGGTGGCGGCGAAAGCTGCGTGGACCATGATGTGCTCCGACTCCTAACCACGTTAGAAGGATCTCTATCACGGCCTGGCGGTAGTGCGCCGTTTTCGCCAACGTCTCGGCGTGCATGCTGGCCTTCTACGTCCCGCGGATGATGCACGGGACTCTTCCCACGACGGTGCCCAGGGTCACCAGCGGGGTGACACTGCTCGTCACGCGCAACCTGGGAGGAGCCCGTCACGGGCGCCGGTGTAGGTGCCTCGGAAGTCGCCGCGCCTCCCTGGAGGGCCCCGCACCGCCCTGGAGGGCCCCGCTCCGTTTTTGGACTTGGTGGCGTGTGGCCCATCGTCTCGCGCACGAGCGACGCCCCTTGCCAGGCTTTGGCTGCCAGAGCGATGCGGGTGTTCACGAGCCGCGCCTCGGCTTCCGTCCGTGACCGCCCCATCGCTCCCTCGCACTGGTATGGGCCGTTCGGCCCCTGTCGTGGAACTGTCACAGCAGATGTCCTAGTGTGAGAACTGTCATGGAATTGTCACGGCAGATGTCCTAGTGTGAGGACTTAGTCGTGAAGCCAACACATCTATGTAGTAGCTTGGAGGGGTTGATCAGAATCGAGAGACGCAAGGTTTTACCCAGGTTCGGCCCCTCATGGTGGAGGTAAAAGCCTACATCCTGGTTCAATTATATTGATGATGATGATCACGATTACAAAGGTGCTCTATCTCGAGAGCTCTTGAGTTGTCTGTCTAAACCTAACTTGTCTAACTTGTGGAACTCCTCCCTCTTGGGGAGCCCTGCCCCTCCTTATATATGTTGAAGGGGCGGCTTACATGACTAGTCCTATTAGGATTAGGATTACTCTATTACAAGTGGAGTCCTAGTCTTGCTTCCTTTGTAAGGGAATATTCCTTATGCTTTCCTCTTAAACCGGCCCACCATAACTTGAGCCGAACTTCCATGAACCGCCTTCTGGGCCACCGGGCCTTGTCGTTCGCCTGACCCGTTCATCGGGTTACTAATGAGCCGCCAAGATCAGGCGGGTTACCCGTGAATCGCCAAGCTCCTGGCGGGTCACCAGTGAGTCGCTAAGATCCATCCGGGTTACACCACGGGGTATATCCCCGACATTAGCCCCCAGTTTAATTTGGATTTATCCATGTTAAACTGATCTGCAATATAAACACAGGAACAAATTTGACAGGTTGTGCTCCGGGTTAAATAATTTGTAAGCCGGCACCTGATCATCGTTAAGTCCTTGTCATTTCCTTGTTGATATATACATGTCCATGATCTCATAGCAAATCTCCCTTAGGAGATATGTTTCAACTTTGTCAATGTAAAAAATCCAGATACTTCTTTTGAGAAATCCGGGTCAATAGGCCAGCTTCAGAGTCAATTTGCTAACATTGATCTCTTGTAGAGAAATATTGTAAGAAATAATCCACTTGAATCGGCTTCCAAAGCGCCAACTTATAAAATATTGGTCTTGAAATATTCATCTGACTTTCAGGCGGCTTGTAGAACTTGCTGGTTTGTCATTGCCAAAATATCCGGTTTGTAAATATTGGTAGCACCGGGTCATAATTGTTGTCGACGTCGGGTCATAGTTATTGGTGATGCCTGGTCAATCTGGTTTACTCAAAACTGAGAATTTGAAGATTTTTCTCCCTTATATCCATATTACCTATAGCCCCCAAGTCCTGAGCAGAAACAAAGTGATGACTTAAGACTTGCTTCAATATAAATACTACCACTTTGAAGAAATACATGTTGTTCATTTTAGTCACTAGTAAAGACTGAATACTCCATATATGTAGCCCCCAAGTGTCGGGTTGTCATGCTTGCAGCAACCTGGGACTTGTAATTGCCTTATACTCATAAAAACTTCAACCAGTGTAGCCCCCAAGGGCTGGGTCATTATGCAATAATGAGTAGGGACTTTATAAATATGATCATGTAGACTTGAACAACAACGTTTAGCCCCCAAGGGCCAGCTCAGTAAGATAATATTGAGCTGGGACTTTATATATACTTCTTTGAAAAGAACATCATATGATGTAACCCCCATCATGGGGCTTGAACCCACGTCCACAAGGTTAAGAGCTCTGTGCTTTACCAACTGAGCAGTGGACCCTTCAATATAATGGAATAAGACTTGTGTACCTTGAATTGTTGACAGGAGCAATTGGTATCCCCCAAGGGTCGGCTCATTACAATGTGATGAGTCGGGTCTTCAATAAGGTGAGCAAAAAATGACTTTGCATTAGCCCCCAAGTGCCATGGTGCATGCTGGCAGTGACATGGGACTTGCATATTTGATGTAATCTCAATTTGAATAATGTAGCCCCCAAGTGTCGGGTCGTAAGCCTGCAGCGACTCGGGACTATTCCTTCCATTGTAAAATAAATTGTATCCATTGCGTTGAAGCGACTTTGAAAACCTCAATCATGATATTGGTTATTGATAACCATAATAAAAATCTAGCCATGTTGGCTATTCAAGATTCGAATAATATAATCTGGTATGAAAACCTCAATCATTCAATATCATCATGACAATTTAGCCAAGTTTGGCTATTAAAGATTTGAATACCTTATCGGTTAACAAGTAAATCCGGAGTTTAAATACTCAGTGGCTCTTGTCCGGTGGCGACTTAATGCACATCCATTGTAATCCGGGATTTTTGTAACCCCGCGGCTTATAGACTTTGTGAAAATCAATAATTGATAACCCTTTTGAGACACCAATTTCATTTTTGATGATGGGTTTCAACTTAATCATTTTTAAAGTCATAGCTCTGCAAATCATGCATAGAGTTTAAACAACATATGCCCTAGCGACTTAATGTCAAAAACCAGGGTGGGTAACAACCCAAATATAATATAGTCTTATGCAATTATGAAAAAGACTAGCATTAAGGCCATAAGCCTAAACATACTAGCAACTTTGAAGTTAAAAACTAGGGTGGGTTATCAAACCTCAGATAACAAAAATAAATATCATACCTGTGATACTTATGAATATTGCCGGTTTATCATGCCAGTAAGGGTAATAACCCTGAAGATATAGAGCACAACGCCCTGTCCACTTTAGTCACGCCACCGGCTTATCACGCCATATGCAGCAAGGGGTAATATCCCAAAATTTAGAGCATAGCGCTTTGAAGTATATAAGATCATCATACACTCGCGATTTATAATCCACATCCAAGCCGGGTTAATAAACACCGGATAATTTCTCATCATACCCTGGCGAGTTATAGTCCAATGCCAGGTCGGGTTAATAAACACCGGATAATTTATCATCATATACTGGCGACCTATAGTCCAAAGACAAGCCGGGTTAATAAACACTGGATATTATGTTTATTTCATACCGGCGACTTATAGTCGAAGACCAGGCCGGGTTAATGAACACCGGTTAATGTCATATATGACTCAGACAGCATTATAAGCCTTATCGGTTTTCAACCATGTATTACTATGTCACAAGAAAAAAATCTCAAAAAACGTTCAAATCAAACAACAGAAAATCCAAGGCTTTCATAAGCCGCCAAGCCAAAATATCTTCTTCAATGAAACTAGCATTAGCTACTGGAAGGTACGTGCTTTCTATGAGCCAGCACTCACATTACCCAATCAACATTTTAACCCAGATAAGTTCAGTTCTTATTTAAAGATAGACTTATCAGGAGTACGCAGGGTCAGAGTAGCATCGTGCATCATAGGCTGATTTATCCAAGTTTCAAGGAAGGCGGCTTTATTAGCCTGAGCTTCTGCTTGCTTTCCGTAAACCGTGCCCTCACATGACAAATCGGTGTTTTAACCTAACGAGTTCAGGGTCTTGTTTAAAACATTGACTGTTAAGAGTTCGGTGGGTCAATCAGGATTACCTGATGGAGAAGCATCTGGCATACAGGTAGGATAACCCGTGGTTTTAGGTGAATACACCTGGCTTTTATAGCCTATTGCAAGGTTACAGACTCTTTGTTCTTTAGAACAAAAGAGCCCCCAAGCAATATTTTGAGTTGTGCTCAAGGGGTACCTATGTTTGAGGTGTGCTTTTGCAACAGACTCTCTTTGGTCCCTTTAACCTGGGTAGCAAGCCCCCAAGTTTTTTATGTGGCTTATGAGCCGGATCAAAGGGTAATCACAACTTTGCTGTATAAGCAAAAGCCCCCATGTGACCATAATAAGATAAGCCCATAAGGTAGGATACCATGTTTGAACCGCGCATCATGGCAGCAAGTTCTCTTTGGCAACCTTTAATTTTTCTGAGAACTCGAGCTTGCGAGAGATAATATTCTTCTTGAGCCGGAATTTTAAACCGGATGTTGAGAGCTTCAGATCTTTGTGGGAGAAAGATTTTCCCTTAAATTGGATTTTGAACTGGAATATTTCCTGATAACCCGGAATTCTTCTATTGAGCCGGAACTTTATGATTGTCAATCACTTTTTTAAGCCGGAAATTTTCTGACGGCCTTCAAATTTTTCACCAATAGGGCAGTAGCCTCCAGGGTCGGGTTATTTTTCCCTCCAATGACTCGGAGTTCTTGAATTTTGCTGAAAACTGGCAACATTTGCTGAGTCATGTCATCATTAGCCCCCGAGTCTCAAGACGACTCGAGGACTTGGCTTGAGATTCTTCATACTTCACCATGATATAAACCGGCATATAGCTGAACAGCGGAACGCTGTCAGATGTTGAAGTTGGAAGCAAGGTGGCAAGTTAATGATCTTCGCAACACTCATTGTATATCCTTGGTGTTGATAACACGATGTAAATCCACGGGAACTTGAAGTCAACCGTGGCGGGTTATAAATGACTCCATATGATTTGTGTCAGTAATCCGACCAGCGGTTCATGCCAGCTGGTTGTTGATGTTAAACAAACTTCAGTGGCAGCGACTTGTGCGCCCGCCCATTGAGCCATCTAGGTGCAAACGGAGACTTGATGATATATGATAATTTTCTCCAGAATTGTTGAAATAAACCGGGCCACCGAAACAGTGACTTGCTTGTACTCAATAAGCAGTTCATACAGACGGATGCGACCCGGCGTGTTGATGTAGACCAGCCCGCGAGAGACGGATAGTAAAAATGATCACCACATCAGAGATGGCACGGATAGATAAATCGGCCACGGCGTTTGTTAAGCCGGTGTAATCGGGCGAGTCAATTGCAGGCGCAATAAGCCGGATCATGTTGATGTAGACCGGACTGCGGGGGATGGCGGCCTGTGCACGCTATTGGGCAATTCGCACGAGCGAGTGCGGTCCTGACGAGTTGATGCAGATTGGACCGCAGGAACGGCGGCTTGCACGCGTATCTGTTGAGCAACATGGCATGGACGAACACTAGTGCGTGCACTCCGTATCCGCGGTATAATGGCATACAAAATTGTCCCGTGAAAAAATATCACAGACCAAAATGATTGTTCTTTGATAAAAAAAAGAATATGCACTAAAAATAGATAGACAAGATAGCACCTGGTATTTATTTGTCGAATGAACGTGGATAATGGGATCAAAACATATCAAATGTCTGATGTCTCCACGTAACCTTCCCCTCTTGTCTTAATCTTACATGGAGAACCTTATTGAAGTACCAGCGTGTGCACGCACTGCTCTTTGACAACAGCATAAAAACCCCGGCCTCGTAAGTGGAGCGCCCAAAACGCTTGCAGCCTCTGTGCGCCACGTTGAATTTTTCTTATTTTTTTCAGTGGTGATGATTCGATAGTAGCACTTAACCTCCTCCAACTAATCTCGGAGGTGCCGGCTCTCAACCATAGACGAAATAATAAATCTGTACTGTACTAGGACTAGTACTAGGATCGGCCTACTTTGCTTTTGAGTTTGGGCTCAAACATCTAATCAATCAAGGAATATTTCTTTCTCACGTGGGCTAGTAACCTCTTTTTCCTTTCCTTTTGAGTCAGGAGTCCTGGCTTGCTTTCCTGGCTCGTGGTACTTTGCGTCAGGAGCGCCTTGGAAACGGCTGAGGTGGAGACGGTAGAAGCCGGCTTAATGCAACAGCAGCTCGGAGTAGTCGAGTGCAACGACAGCGGAGACGAGCAGCCGCTGGAGAGACGTCCAGCAGCAGGAGACGGCTCAGAAGCAGCCCTCGACATTATTTTTCCTTCTCTTCTTCTCTTGATCTTACCATGCAGATGATCTTGTAGTAATTAAGGACAGAACACATCTGATCTAGTAGTACTCAAGTAGTACCAGCCCTCTTCCCAAAAAGGAATAGTTGATGTTGGCCTTCACATGGCAAAGTGCTAGTTTAAGCGGGTACTAGTACTTTTGCTTTGGTCTTTCGTAACGAAGCGGTGGCCGGTCAGAAAAAAAATAGCCTTGGGACTTGAAAACATATATATACAGTAGCAACGCAAACATGGCGGATCGGTCCGATGCTTGTGGTATAGTAATCAGACCCGGCCGCTGAGGGTGAAAAATCCTTCCAGGCTCGGTGGATTGGTAGAACGCTGACTTCGGAGAAAAATTTCAGTCAATCCTGGCGGATCAAAAGTGATCAGGTGAATCGCCGGACGGTAGTAACAAAGAGACCGTAACCCTAACTCCTTTTGACTTTGCACAAAATCTTGTATCTTGTCGTTGTGACTGTTTGCCATTGAGACGTTGATTCTTCCGCCTCAGATCTTCTTCCTCTAGTCAATCGCGAGCTTCTCGAATCCTAAAATAGATCCCTCAAAGAACTCATCACCACCATGCGCAGGCCTCACGGTGGACACCAACTGTCGTGGAATTATCACGGCAGATGTCCTAGTGTGAGGACTTAGTCGAGAGGCCAACACATCTATGTAGTAGCTTGAAGGGGTTGGTCGGAATCGAGAGACGCAAGGCTTTACCCAGGTTTGGCCACTCAGGGTGGAGGTAAAAGCTTACATCCCGCTTCATTGATATTGATGATGATGATCACGATTATAAAGGTGCTCTATCTTGATAGCTCTTGAGTTGTCTGCTAAAGCTAACCTATCTAACTTGTGGAACTCCTCCCTCTTGGGGAGCCCTGCCCCTCCTTATATATATTGAAGGGGCGGCTTACCTGACTAGTCCTATTAGTATTAGCATTACTCTATTACAAGTGGAGTCCTAGTCTTGCTTCCTTTGTAAGGGAATATTCCTTATGCTTTCCTCTTAAACCGGCCCACCATAGCTTGAGTCGAACTTCCATGAACCGCCTTCTGGGTCACTGGGCCTTGTCGTTCGCCTGACTCGTTCGTCGGGTTACTAATGAGTCGCCAAGATCAGGCGGGTTACCCGTGAATCGCCAAGCTCCGGGTGGGTCACCAGTGAGTCGCCAAGATCCATCCGGGTCATACATCCAGCTGGGTTACACCGCGGGGTATATCCCCGACAGCCCCCGACGAACCAATCGTTGTGATCGTCTTCTTCTTGGGAGCCATGGCGATGAAGAACTGCTAGACCGGATTTTCACAACTACGCACCCCCTACCTGGCGCCCAGAGATGTCGGTGGGAAACGACACCTACGGGGTCACTGGGATCCCTTCTATGGTTGGCGGGCGCTGATACGTCTCCAACGCATCTATAATTTTTGATTGCTCCATGCAATGTTATCTACTGTTTTGGGCAATATTGGGCTTTATTATCCACTTTTATATAATTTTTGGGACTAACCTATTAACCGGAGGCCCAGCCCAGAATTGTTGTTTTTTGCCTATTTCACTGTTTTGAAGAAAAGGAATATCAAACGGAGTCGAAACAGAGTGAAATCAAATGGAGAAGTTATTTTTGGAAGGAAAGCTACCGGATGGACTTGGACCCACGTCAGGAGCCAAGGGAGGTGCTCACGAGGGTGGGCCCCCCCCAGGGTGCGCCCCCTGCCTCGTGGGGCCACCGAAGCTCCACCTACGTACTTCCTGCACCCATATATACTCATGTACCCTAAAACTTCCAGAACATACAATAGATCGGGAGTTCCGCTGCCAGAATCCTCCGTAGCCACCGAAAGCCAATCTAGACCCGTTCTGGCGCCCTGCCGGAGGGGGAATCCTTCTCGGGTGGCCATCTTCATCATCCCGGCGCTCTCCATGACGAGGAGGGAGTAGTTCTCCATCGGGGCTGAGGGTATGCACCAGTAGCTATGTGTTTGATATCTCTCTCTCTCTCTCTCTCTCTCTTGTGTTCTTGAGGTGATACGATCTTGATGTATCGCGAGCTTTGCTATTATAGTTGGATCTTATGATGTTTTCTCCCCCCTCTACTATCTTGTAATGGATTGAGTTTCCCCTTTGAAGTTATCTTATCGGATTGAGTCTTTAAAAGATTTGAGAACACTTGATGTATGTCTTGCCGTGCGTATCTGTGGTGACAATGGGATACCACGTGATTCACTTAATGTATGTTTTGGTGATCAACTTGCGGGTTCCGCCCATGAACCTATGCATAGGGGTTGGCACACGTGTTCGTCGTGATTCTTCGGTAGAAACTTTGGGGAACTCTTTGAAGTTGTATGTGTTGGTTGAATAGATGAATCTGAGATTGTGTGATGCATATCGTATAATCATACCCACGGATACTTGAGGTGACAATGGAGTATCTAGGTGACATTAGGGTTTTGGTTGATTTGTGTCTTAAGGTGTTATTCTAGTATGAACTCTAGGGCTGTTTGTGACACTTATAGGAATATCCCAACGGATTGATTGGAAAGAATAACTTTGAGGTGGTTTCGTACCCTACCATAATCTCTTCGTTCATTCTCCGCTATTAGTGACTTTGGAGTGACTCTTTGTTGCATGTTGAGGGATAGTTATGTGATCCAATTATGTTAGTATTGTTGAGGGAACTTGCACTAGCGAAAGTATGAACCCTAGGCCTTGTTTCAACGCATTGCAATACCGTTTACGCTCACTGTTATCATTAGTTACTTTTCTGTTTTTATCATTTCAGATTACAAATACCTTTATCTACCATCCATATACCACTTGTATCATCATCTCTTCGCCGAACTAGTGCACCTATACAATTTACCATTGTATTGGGTGTGTTGGGGACACAAGAGACTCTTTGTTATTTGGTTGCAGGGTTGCTTGAGAGATACCATCTTCATCCTACGCCTCCTACGGATTGATAAACCTTAGGTCATCCACTTGAGGGAAATTTGCTACTGTCCTACAAACCTCTACACTTGGAGGCCCAACAACGTCTACAAGAAGAAGGTTGTGCAGTAGACATCAAGCTCTTTTCTGGCGCCGTTGCCGGGGAGGTTAGCGCTTGAAGGTATATCTTTAGATCTTGCAATTGAGTCTTTTAGTTTCTTGTTTTATCACTAGTTTAGTTTATAAAAGAAAACTATAAAAATGGAATTAAGTTTGCCTCATACGCTTCATCTTTTTAATATCTTTCGTGAGTATGATGGAAAGAAAAAATGTGCTCAAGTGCTAGAAGCAGAAATCTATAAAATGTTTGGCACTAAATATTTGAATGATGAGCATGATTGCAATGTTGTTAGTATGAATTCCTTGAATATCCATGATGCTAATGATATGTAAAGCCACAAGCTTGGGGAAGCTATGTTTGATGAAGATGATATTTTTTGTCCCCCAAGTTTTGATGAGCAAATTTATTATGATAAAAGCATGGCTCCTATCTATGATGATTATTGTGATGACATTTATGCTTTAAAGAATAATGATAACCATGAAACTTGTCATCTTAATCTTAATTTTCAATCACATGATAGTTATTTTGTTGAGTTTGCTCCGACTATTATTCATGAGAAGAATTTTGCTTGTGTGGAGAGTAGTACTTTTTCTATGCTTGTAGATCATGAAAAGAATGCTTTAGGTGCTGGTTATATTGTTGAATTCATTCATGGTGCTACTGAAAATTATTATGAGGGAGGAATATATGCTTGTAGGAATTGCAATAATATCAAGATCCCTCTCTATGTGCTTAAAGTTTCGAAGTTATGCTTGTTTTACCTTCCTATGCAAGTTGATTATTGTTCCCATAAGTTGTTTTCTCAAAAAATTCCTATGCATAGGAATTTAGGCTTAAATGTACTAGTCATATTCTTCATGATGCTCTCTTTATGTTTCAATTCTTATCTTTTATGTGAGCATCATTGAAATCATCATGCCTAGCTAGGGGCGTTAAACGATAGCGCTTGTTGGGAGGCAACCCAATTTTATTTTTGTTCCTTGCTTTTTGTTCCTGTCTAGTAATAAATAATTCGTCTAGACTCTGTTTAGATGTGGTTTTATGCTTTTAATTAGTGTTTTTTCCAAGTAGAACCTTTGGGAAGACTTGGGGAAAGTCTTGTTGATCATGCTGTAAAAAACAGAAACTTTAGCGCTCACGAGAATTGCTGCCATCTTTATTTGGAAAGTGCTATTTAGTTAATTATTTTTGAAGATGATTAATAGATAAATTCCTCGGGTCCAGCAATTTATTTGACAATTTTATGAGTTCCATAAGTATACGTTTGATCCAGATTACTACAGACTGTTCTGTTTTTGACAGATTCTGTTTTTCATGTGTTGTTTACTTATTTTGATGAATCTATGGCTAGTAAAATAGTTTATAAACCATAGATAAGTTGGAATACAGTATGTTTAACACCAATATAAATAAAGAATGAGTTCATTACAGTACCTTGAAGTGGTGATTTATTTTCTTATACTAACGGAGCTTACGAGTTTTCTGTTAAGTTTTGTGTTGTGAAGTTTTCAAGTTTTGGGTAAGGATTCGATGGACTATGGAATAAGGAGTGGCAAGAGCCTAAGCTTGGGGATGCCCGAGGTACCCCAACATAATATTCAAGGATAGACAAGATCCTAATCTTGGGGATGCCCCGTAAGGCATCCCCTCTTTCGTCTTCGTTCATCGGTAACTTTACTTGGAGCTATATTTTTATTCGCCACATGATGTGTGTTTTGCTTGGAGCGTCGATTTATTTTGTTAGTATTTTCTTTCTGTTATTTAGAACAATGTTTTGCATCTTTTATTTCAATAAAAGTGGCATTGATAGCCTTTACTGTGCCTATGTTACAAGTATACATGTTGCTGTTTGAAAACACAAAGTTTACCGCTGTTGCAATAATTCCCTAGAGAAGTCAGAATATGATAAAATGTTGAAACCTTTTGCATATTAAGATGTGATAAATTTAATACAATGGGAACTTTTTTTCATAATTTTTGGAGCTAGGGAAGTATGGATGTTGCTGCATTCTTTACAGAGTGTCCTGTTTAGGCAGATTGCTGTTATGTTTGCATTGTTTGCATATGTTTGCTTCTTTAATAATTCTGTTTGAGGATAGGACTATTAAATATGTAGAGGAATTTAGTATGCAATGTTGAATAATAATTTTAGTGATTTGCTACAGTAGAATATGATAAGGTTTTTGCAATGGTTTATACTAACTTATCTCACGAGTCCTTGTTGAGTTTTGTGTGGATGAAGCTTTTGAGATTTAGGGAGACTGTGATATGATAGCAATTAAGGAGACACAAAAGCTCAAGCTTGGGGATGCCCAAGGCATCCCAAGATAATATTTCAAGAAGTCTCAAGCATCTAAGCTTGGGGATGCCCCGGTTGGCATCCCACCTTTCTTCTTCAACAACTATCGGTTAGTTTCGGTTGATCCTAAGTTTTTGCTTCTTCACATGATATTTGCCATTCTTAGAATGTCATTTTATTTTGCTTTGCTTGCTGCTTGAATAAAATACCAAGATCTTAAATTCTTAAATGTTAGAGAGTCTTCACATAGTTACATAATTATACAACTACTCATTGATCTTCACTTATATCTTTCGGAGTAGTTTGTTATTTGCTCTAGTGCTTCACTTATATATTTTTAGAGCACGATGGTGGTCTTATTTTGTAGAAATAGATGAACTCTCATGCTTCACTTAGATTATTTTGAGAGTCTTAAATAACATGGTAATTTTCTTAAAATCCTAATATGCTAGGTATACAAGATTAATAATAAAATTCTCTTTTGAATACTAAGAGAAGTTTGATGCTTGATGATTGTTTTGAGATATGGAGGTAATAATATCAAAGTCATGCTAGTTGAGTGGTTGTGAATTTTAGAAATGCTTGTGTTGAAGCTTGCAAGTCCCGTAGCATGCACGTATGGTAAATGTTGTGTAACAAATTTGAAACATGAGGTGTTATTTGATTGTCCTCCTTATGAGTGGCGGTCGGGGACGAGCGATGGTCTTTTCCTACCAATCTATCCCCCTAGAAGCATGTGCGTAGTGCCGAGGTTTTTGATGACTTGTAGATTTTTGCAATAAGTATGTGAGTTCTTTATGACTAATGTTGAGTCCATGGATTATATGCACTCTCACCCTTCCATCCTTGCTAGCATCTTCGGTACCATGCATTGCCCTTTCTCACACTGAGAGTTGGTGCAAACTTCGCCGGTGCATCCAAACCCCATGATATGATACGCTCTATCACACATAAACCTCCTTATATCTTCCTCAAAACAGCCACCATACCTACCTATTATGGCATTTCCATAGCCATTCTGAGATATATTGCCATGCAACTTTCCATCATTCCATTCATCATGACACATTCATCATTGTCATATTGCTTAGCATGATCATGTAGTTGACATAGTATTTGTGGCAAAGCCACCATTCATAATTCTTTCATACATGCCACTCTTGGTTCATTGCATATCGCCGCCGGAGGCATTCATATAGAGTCATACTTTGTTCTAGTATCGAGTTGTAATCATTGAGTTGTAAATAAATAGAAGTGTGATGATCATCATTTTCTAGAGCATTGTCCCAAGTGAGGAATAAAAAATAGAAAGGCCATAAAAAAGAGAAGGCCCAAAAAAAGAGAAAGGCCATAAAAAAGAGGAAAGGCCCAAAAAAATGAGAGAAAAGAGAGAAGGGACAATGTTACTATCCTTTTACCACACTTGTGCTTCAGAGTAGCACCATGATCTTCATAGTAGGGAGTCTCTCATGTTATCACTTTCATATACTAGTGGGAATTTTTCATTATAGAACTTGGCTTGAATATTCCAACAATGGGCCTCCTCAAGTGCCCTAGGTCTTCGTGAGTAAGCAAGTTGGATGCACACCCACTTAGTTTCTTTTGTTGAGCTTTCATACATTTATAGCTCTAGTGCATCCGTTGCATGGCAATCCCTACTCCTTGCATTAACATCAATCGATGGGCATCTCCATAGCTCATTGATTAGCCTCGTTGATGTGAGACTTTCTCCTTTTTGTCTTCTCCACATAACCCCCCTCATTATATTCTATTCCACCCATAGTGCTATATACATGGCTCGCGCTCATGTATTGCGTGAAGGTTTATGAGTTTGAGATCACTAAAGTATGAAACAATTTCTTGGTTTGTCATCGGGGTTGTGCATGATGAGAGCATTCTTGTGTGATGAAAATGAAACATGACTAAACTATATGATTTTGTAGGGATGAACTTTCTTTGGCCATGTTATTTTGAGAAGACATAATTGCTTAGTTAGTATGCTTGAAGTATTATCATTTCTATGTAAATATGAACTTTTGTCTTGAATCTTATGGATCTGAATATTCATACCACAATTAAGAAGAATTACATTGAAATTATGCCAAGTAGCACTCCACATCAAAAATTCTGTTTTTATCATTTACCTACTCGAGGACGAGCAGGAATTAAGCTTGGGGATGCTTGATACGTCTCCAACGTATCTATAATTTTTGATTGCTCCATGCTATGTTATCTACTGTTTTGGGCAATATTGGGCTTTATTATCCACTTTTATATTATTTTTGGGACTAACCTATTAACCGGAGGCCCAACCCAGAATTGATGTTTTTGCCTATTTTGGTGTTTCGAAGAAAAGGAATATCAAACGTAGTCAAAACGGAACGAAATCAACTGGAGAAGTTATTTTTGGAAGGAAAGCTACCGGATGGACTTGGACCCCACGTCAGGAGCCAAGGGAGGTGCTCACGAGGTTGGGGGGCGCCCCCCCTAGGGCGCGCCCCCTGCCTCGTGGGCCCTCCGAAGCTCCACTGACGTACTTCCTGCACCCATATATACTCACGTACCCTAAAACTTCTAGAACATACAATAGATCGGGAGTTCCGCCGCCAGAAGCCTCCGTAGCCACTGAAAGCCAATCTAGACCCATTCCGGCACCCTGCCGGAGGGGGAATCCTTCTCCGGTGGCCATCCTCATCATCCCGGCGCTCTCCATGACGAGGAGGGAGTAGTTATCCCTCAGGGCTGAGGGTATGTACCAGTAGCTATGTGTTTGATCTCTCTCTCTCTCTCTCGTGTTCTTGAGGTGATACGATCTTGATGTATCGTGAGCTTTTCTATTATAGTTGGATCTTATGATGTTTTCTCCCCCTCTACTCTCTTGTAATGGATTGAGTTTCCCCTTTGAAGTTATCTTATCGGATTGAGTCTTTAAAAGATTTGAGAACACTTGATGTATGTCTTGCCGTGCGTATCTGTGGTGACAATGGGATACCACGTGATTCACTTGATGTATGTTTTGGTGATCAACTTGCGGGTTCCTCCCATGAACCTATGCATAGGGGTTGGCACACGTTTTCGTCGTGATTCTCCGGTAGAAACTTTGGGGCACTCTTTGAGGTTCTATGTGTTGGTTGAATAGATGAATATGAGATTGTGTGATGCATATCGTATAAACATACCCACGGATACTTGAGGTGACAATGGAGTATCTAGGTGACATTAGGGTTTTGGTTGATTTGTGTCTTAAGGTGTTATTCTAGTACGAACTCTAGGGCTGTTTGTGACACTTATAGGAATAGCCCAACGGATCGATTGGAAAGAATAACTTTGAGGTGGTTTCGTACCCTACCATAATCTCTTCGTTCGTTCTCCGCTGTTAGTGACTTTGGAGTGACACTTTGTTGCATGTTGAGGGATAGTTATGTGATCCAATTATGTTAGTATTGTTGAGGGAACTTGCACTAGCGAAAGTATGAACCCTAGGCCTTGTTTCAACGCATTGCAATACCGTTTACGCTCACTTTTATCATTAGTTACTTTGCTGTTTTTATAATTTCAGATTACAAATACCTTTATCTACCATCCATATACCACTTGTATCATCATCTCTTCGCCGAACTAGTGCACCTGTACAATTTACCATTGTATTGGGTGTGTTGGGGACACAAGAGACTCTTTGTTATTTGGTTGCAGGGTTGCTTGAGAGAGACCATCTTCATCCTACGCCTCCTACGGATTGATAAACCTTAGGTCATCCACTTGAGGGAAATTTGCTACTGTCCTACAAACCTCTGCACTTGGAGGCCCAACAACGTCTACAAGAAGAAGGTTGTGTAGTAGACATCAGGCGCGGGGTTGTGCAAAGAGCAGGTCTGGCGGTCAGCACGCAAATCGTTTACCGAGGTTCGGGCCGCGGAGATGCGTAAAACCCTAGTCCTCCTTTGGTGTGTATTTGAGTGTTCTTGTGGTTTTGAACTAGCTATGATGTCTCTCTAGTCCAAAAGATCTGAATCCCTCTCCAGTATGCCTCGGGCCTCCTTTTATAGACGAAAGGGGTCGCCACAGTGGCACACAGGAGGTGGAAAGGTGTACAGTGGCTGAGTCTATCCTCTGGCATCGTCGGACAAACGCATTTAATGCACTGCCGATGTGCCCCTCTTGCTTTATCGGGGACGGCAAGGAAGCTCGTCCTAGCTGTCGCCGCCTCGCCTGCTCCGATGCGCGTTCGATATGATGAGGCGTTGTGGCGCCACGTTGGCCGGCTGCTGGGCTGGCGCGGTGCTGGAGCCTTCACGAAGATCTGCATGCCACCACGCAGGTGATTGCTGAGGTGGCGTAGAGGTCGCGTGCTGCCACTCAGATGCCTGCCCTGCTGGTCGAGCTAGCAGCTGCATGGGAGCAGCGGTGGAGTCTTGGCAGGCGTGGGCCTGGCTGCGGCCCTGCAGACGTCCTCGGCAAGGGTCTTGCCGAGGGCCCGGCAAGGGTCCCGCTGCGGCACCGCGGTCGTCCCCGGCAAGGATCTTCCGGGGGTCTGATACGTCCATTTTGCATCATGCTTTTATATCGATATTTATTGCATTATGGGCTGTTATTACACATTATGTCACAATACTTATGCCTATTCTCTCTTATTTTACAAGGTTTACATGAAGAGGGGGAATGCCGGCAGTTGGAATTCTGGGCTGGAAAAGGAGCAAATATTAGAGACCTATTCTGCACAGCTCCAAAAGTCCTGAAACTTCACGGAAGTTATTTTTGGAATTAATAAAAAATACTGAGCGAAGAAAATACCAAAGGGGGCCCACACCCTAGCCACGAGGTGGCCCCTAGTGGCTCTCCGATGCCCATCTTTGGCTATATGGGGTCTTTCGTCGAGGAAAAATTCATAAGCAAGCTGACGGGAAGAAACTCCGCCGCCACGAGGCAGAACCTTGGCGGAACCAATCTAGGGCTCCGACAGAGCTGTTCTGCCGGGGTAACTTCCCTCCGGGAGGGGGAAATCATCGCCATCGTCATCACCAACGATCCTCTCATTGGGAGGGGGTCAATCTCCATCAACATCTTCACCAGCACCATCTCATCTCAAACCCTAGTTCATCTCTTGTATCCAATCTTTGTATCCAAACCTCAGATTGGTACCTGTGGGTTGCTAGTAGTGTTGATTACTCCTTGTAGTTGATGCTAGTTGGTTTACTTGGTGGAAGATCATATGTTCAGATCCATTATGCATATTAATACCCCTCTGATTATGAACATGAATATGCTTTGTGAGGAGTTACGTTTGTTCCTGAGGACATGGGAGAAGTCTTGCTATTATTACTCATGTGAATTTGGTATTCGTTCGATATTTTGATGAGATGTATGTTGTCATCCCTCTAGTGGTGTCATGTGAACGTCGACTACATGACACTTCACCATTGTTTGGGCCTAGAGGGAGGCATTGGGAAGTAATAATTAGATGATGGGTTGCTAGAGTGACAGAAGCTTAAACCCTAGTTTATGCATTGCTTCGTAAGGGGCTGATTTGGATCCATATGTTTCATGCTATGGTTAGGTTTACCTTAATACTTCTGATGTAGTTGAGGATGCTTGCAATGGGGGTTAATCATAAGTGGGATGCTTGTCCAATTAAGGACAGCACCCAAGCACCGGTCCACCCACATATCAAATTATCAAAGTATCGAACGTGAATCATATGAACGTGATGAAAACTAGCTTGACGATAATTCCCATGTGTCCTCGGGAGCGCTTTCCTTCATATAAGAGTTTGTCCAGGCTTGTCCTTTGCTACAAAAAGGATTGGGCCATCTTGCTGCACCTTATTTACTTTTATTACTTGCTACTCGTTATAAATTACCTTATCACAAAACTATCTGTTACCGATAATTTTAGTACTTGCAGAGAATACCTTACTGAAAACTGCTTATCATTTCCTTCTGCTCCTCGTTGGGTTCGACGCTCTTACTTATCGAAAGGCTACGATAGATCCCCTACACTTGTGGGTCATCAAGACTCTTTTCTGGCACCGTTGCTGGGGAGTGAAGCGCCTTTGGTAGGTTGTGACGCCCGGATAGTTACGCTACAGTAATCCTTCGCTAATGATGCCACGTCACCTTGATTACTGTGGCTAATCTCGCATTAGTTCGAAAACGATTCGAATTCAAACTTGAATTTTTGGCAAACAAACAAAGTTTTCAAACTTTAAAACTAAAATGTTCGGGGGTTGTCAAAAATTACAAGGTTAATTATGTTGGGGTGCACACATTTTTATAAAGTGCCTGAATATTTTAAAATGAAATAAAACAGAAGAGAAAATAAATTAAGAAAAGAAAAATAAAACAAAGGAGAGGGAAACCCCCCCCCCCTGGCCAAACTGGGCCAAGCCCACCTGGCCCAGCCGGCCAGCCCCTGGCCCGGCCCACCCCCCTCACTCCCATAACCCCCCCCGGTCGGCGGAAACCCTAGCCGACACCCCATTCCCCCCCGATCCCCTTCTCCTCCCTCCCCCGCCGATCTGGATCGGGATCCGCCCGATCCCGTCGCCCCACCCCACCGGTGCTCGTCCTCCTCCCCTCCTCCCCGACCGGCCGCGCAGGACGCCCGAACCCCCCTCGTCGCCTCGGGACCGTCCCCGACTCCCACCTCGCCGGATCCGCATCACCGGACGGCCGCTGCCTCGACCTCCTCCCCGCCAGACGCCCCCAACCGCCCCGAGCCCGCTTCCGAGACCCCACGCGTCCCCCCCCCCCGTGAGCTCTTCCCTCCCCTGCTTTGCTCTGTAGCCGTAGGGGTCGACCCCGCGCTCGGTCGCCATGGCCGGAGCTCCCTCCGGCGCCGCGCACGTCGCGCTCCGGCTTGCGCCGGCTCACCGCGCCCCACGTACCCCCCTCCCCTCGCGCCTCCTCTGCTCGGTCGAGGCCCCCCTCCTCTTCCCCCTCGTTCCCCTTCATACCCGAGCGCCCCCGTCGCGGATCTCGTCGCCGGCGCCCCTCCGGTGACCAAATGGTCACGGGGCCGAGCCCCTTGTGCTCAGCGCGTCGCGCAGCCCCCCTGGCCTTCCCGTTAGCCCCGTAGCGCGATCCCGATGCGGTCCCGAATCCCACCGCCGCCTCCGCCGCTCGCCGGCGTCGTTTCCGGCCGAGTCCGGCCGTGCCTCTGCCACCGTTGGACGCGGCATCCTTTCCACGTTCGAACGCACCCGCCCGCGGCCATTTTTGGCCGCCGGACGGCGAATCCCGGCGAGGTCCGGCGCCCCTCCGCCGCGGGAACGCTCCCCGGAGCTCCCCAACGCCGGCCGCCGACGTGGCCGACCTGGGGCCACCCCTGGGTCACTGACCCGTGGGCCCTAGGGGCCCGGCCGGCCTGTAGACCCGGTCAGCCTTGCTGACTGGACCGGCCAGGCCACTGACCGCAGGCCCCCCCAGAACATTAAAAATAAAAATAAATGATAATTAAAATATTAATTAATTAATTAAGCAAATACTTAATTTAATTAATCCTGATTAATTAACCTAATGGCTAATTAACCTAATTAACTATTGTTAATTAACTAACAGAGTATGACGAACGGGACCCACCTGTCAGGTTGACCAAGTCAACCCTGTTGACTCCTGACGTCAGCATGACATCATGCTGACGTCATAAATTCATTTTTCGAATTAAATAATTAATTAATTAAATTCCAGAAATTAATAAAATCTTTAGAAAATCATATATTTTAATCCGTAACTCGGATTAAAATATTTTCAACATGAAAGTTGCTCAGAACGACGAGACGAATCCGGTTACATCCTCCGTTCATCCGCCACACACTCCTAGCATAGCGAACATGGAACTTTTCCCCTCCGATTCGTCTGTCCGAAAATGCTAAACCTGGGGAAACATTCTCGGATGTTATCCCCCTTCGCCGGTAACGTGTAGCTTCCGAGTTTGTTTGTTGTCCCCTCTTCTCTGTTTGTTGTCCTGTTATGCTCTTGCTTGCTATGTATTTACTGTTTTCTTCCCCCCTCTTCTCTCCGGTAGACTCCGAGACTGCCGCTGATGCCGCTGTGATCAACTACGTCACCGACGACCCTCCTTGTCTGAGCAACCAGGCAAGCCCCCCCCCCCTTGATCACCAGATATCGCCTATTCTCCTCTATACTGCTTGCATTAGAGTAGTGTAGCATGTTACTGCTTTCAGTTAATCCTATACTGCTGCATAGCCTGTCCTTGCTACTATTGTTGTTACCTTTACCTGCTATCCTACTGCTTAGTATAGGATGCTAGTGTTCGATCAGTGGCCCTACACTCTTGTCCGTCTGCCATGCTATACTACTGGGCCATGATCACTTCGGGAGGTGATCACGGGCATATACGATATACTTTACACAGTTACTTTACCTGTGATACTGTTCGGAGATGGGGGCTGAAGGGGCAGGTGGCTCCATCCAGGTAGTGGTGGGCCTGAGTTCCCGACGGCCCCCGACTATTACTTTGAGGCGAAGCGACAGGGCAGGTTGAGGCCACCTAGGAGAGAGGTGGGCCTGGCCCTGTTCGGCGTTCGCGGATACTTAACACGCTTAACGAGATCTTGGTATTTGATCTGAGTTGGCTACGAGCCTATACGCACTAACCATCTACGCGGGAGTAGTTATGGGTATCCCGACGTCGTGGTATCAGCCGAAGAACTTCAGACGTCAGCGACGGAGCGGCGCGCGCCGGATTGGACTGGAACGCCACTAGGCTAGGTCTGCTTCCGGCCACCCACGCAACGTGCAGGTGTGCTCAGGGCGATGGGCCCAGACCACTGCGCGCTTAGGTTTAGACCGGCGTGCTGGCCTCTCTGTTTTGCCTAGGTGGGGCTGCGACGTGTTGATCTTCCGAGGCCGGGCATGACCCAGGAAAGTGTGTCCGGCCAAATGGGATCAAGCGTGTTGGGTAAGTTGGTGCACCCCTGCAGGGAAGTTTAATCTATTCGAATAGCCGTGATCTTCGGTAACAGGACGACTTGGAGTTGTACCTTGACCTTATGACAACTAGAACCGGATACTTAATAAAACACACCCTTCCAAGTTCCACAGACAACCCGGTGATCGCTTTTCCACAGGGCGACAAGGGGAGGATCGCCGGGTAGGATTATGCTACTGCGTTGCTACTGGAGTTGCTACTTGGAGATTCTACTTGGAGATGCTACTTGGAGATGCTACTTGGAGGACTTCAATCTTCCCTCTTCTACGTGCTGTGAGACGGAGGCTGCCAGAAGCGTAGTCTTCGACAGGATTAGCTATCCCCCTTTTATTCTGGCATTCTGCAGTTCAGTCCACCGATATGGCCTCCTTACACATATACCCATGCATATGTAGTGTAGTTCCTTGCTTGCGAGTACTTTGGATGAGTACTCACAGTTGCTTTTCTCCCTCTTTTCCCCCTTTCCCTTCTACCTGGTTGTCGCAACCAGATGCTGGAGCCCTGGAGCCAGACGCCACCGTTGACGATGATTCCTACTACACTGGAGGTGCCTACTACTACGTGCAGGCCGCTGACGACGACCAGGAGTAGTTAGGAGGATCCCAGGCAGGAGGCATGCGCCTCTTTCAATCTGTATCCCAGTTTGTGCTAGCCTTCTTAAGGCAACTTGTTTATCTTATGTCTGTACTCAGATATTGTTGCTTCCGCTGACTCGTCCATGATCGAGCACTTGTATTCGAGCCCTCGAGGCCCCTGGCTTGTATTATGATGCTTGTATGACTTATTTATGTTTTAGAGTTGTGTTGTGATATCTTCCCGTGAGTCCTTGATCTCGATCGTACACATTGCGTGCATGATTAGTGTACGATTGAATCGAGGGCGTCACATAGGTGGAATTTGGTAAGGAAAAAATTTATATAGTGTGCTGAAATTTACTGTCACTTGTTACTATGGAACATAATCCTTTGAGGGGTTTGTTCGGGGTATCTTCACCTCGTCCAGAACCATAATTAGCTACCCCTCAACCTACTGAACCTACTGAAAATGTTTACTTTGAAATTCCTTCAGGTATGATAGAGAAACTGCTAGCTAATCCTTTTGCAGGAGATGGAACATTGCATCCTGATTTACACTTAATCTATGTGGATGAAGTTTGTGGATTATTCAAGCTTGAAGGTATGCCCGAGGATGTTATCAAGAAGAAGGTATTCCCTTTATCTTTGAAGGGAGAGGGATTGACATGGTATAAGCTATGTGATGATATGGGATCATGGGACTATAAGCGATTGAAATTTGAATTTCACCAGAAGTTTTATCCTATGCATCTTGTTCATCATGATCATAATTATATATATAATTTTTGTCCTCGCGAAGGAGAAAGCATCACTCACGCTTGGGAGAGGCTTAAGTCAATGTTATATTCATGCCTCAATCATGAGCTCTCAAGAGAAATGACTATTCAGAATTTTTATGCTCGCCTTTCTCTCAGTAATCGCTCCATGCTTGATACTTCTTGTACTGGATCTTTTATGATGAAGACTATTGAATTCAAATGGGATTTATTGGAAAGAATTAAACAAAACTTTGAAGATTGGGACCTCGACGAAGTTAAGGAGTCAGGTATAACACCTGAGTTTGATTGTGTTAAATCTTTTATGGACACCGATGCTTTTCATGAATTTAGCACTAAATATGGATTTGACTCTGAGATAGTAGCTTCTTTCTGTGAATCATTTGCTACTCATGTTGATATCCCTAAGGAGAAGTGGTTTAAATATAATTCTCCCATTGAAGTAAAAGCATTTCACCTATTAAAGTTGAAGAAAAGACTATCACTTATGATGATCCTATTGTTCCTGCTGCTTATATTGAGAAACCACCTTTCCCTGTTAGAATAAAGAATCATGCTAAAGCTTCAACTGTGGTTAACAAAAGTAATATTAAGACACCTAAACCCTTGAGAAAATTAAAGTTGAACCTAGTATTGCTATGGTTAAAGATCTCTTGGACGATAATATTGATGGGCATGTTATTTACTTCTGCAATGAAGCTGCTAGAATTGCTAGACCTGATGCTAAAAATAAACATAGACATGTACGCATGCCTGTTATTTCTGTTAAAATAGGAGATCATTGTTATCATGGTTTATGTGATATGTGTGCTAGTGCAAGTGCAATACCCCATTCCTTATACCAAGAAATTATGCATGATATTGCACCTGCTGAGATAGAAGATATCAATGTTACCATTAAACTTGCCAATAGAGATACTATTTCATCGATTGGGATTGTTAGAGATGTTGAAGTCTTGTGTGGGAAAGTTAAATACCATGCTGATTTTCTTGTCCTCAGTTCCCCACAAGATGACTTTTGTCCCATTATATTTGGTAGACCCTTCTTGAGTACTGTTAATGCTAAGATAGACTGCAATAAGGATATTGTTTCTGTTGGTTTAGGGGATATGTCTCATGAGTTTAATTTTGCTAAATTTCGTAGAAAACCTCATGATAAAGAATTGCCTAGTAAAGATGAAATTATTGGTCTTGCTTCTGTTGTTGTGCCTCCTATTGATCCTTTAAAAAATATTTGCTAGACCATGAGAATGATATGTTTATGAATGAAAGAAGGGAAATAGATGAAGTATTCTTTAAACAGGGACCTATTCTGAAACACAATTTTCCTGTTGAAATCCTAGGGGATCCTCCTCCACCCAAGGGTGATCCCGTGTTTGAGCTTAAACCATTTCCTGATACTCTTAAATATGCTTATCTTGATGAAAAGAAGATATATCATGTTATTATTAGTGCTAACCTTTCAGAGCATGAAGAAGAGAGATTATTGAAAACTCTGAAGAAGCACCGTGCTGCTATTGGATATACTCTTGATGATCTTAAGGGCATTAGTCCCATATATGTCAACACAAAATAAATTTGGAGAAAGACGCCAAAGTAGTTATTGATCACCAACGACGGTTGAATCCTAAGATGAAAGAAGTGGTAAGAAAGGAAATATCAAAGCTCCTTGAGGCAGGTATAATTTATCCCGTTGCTAATAGTCAGTGGGTAAGTCCTGTCCATTGTGTCCCTAAGAAGGGAGATATTACTGTCGTTCCTAATGATAAAGATGAATTGATTCCACAAAGAATTATTACAGGTTATAGGATGGTAATTGATTTTCGCAAATTAAATAAAGCTACTAAAAAGATCATTACCCTTTGCTTTTCCTTGATCAAATGCTAGAAAGATTATCCAAACATACACATTTTTGCTTTCTAGATGGTTACTCTGGCTTCTCTCAAATACCTGTGTCAGCTGATGATCAAGCAAAGACCAATTTTACTTGCCCTTTCGGTACTTTTGCTTATAGACGTATGCCTTTTGGTTTATGTAATGCATCTGCTACCTTTCAAAGTTGCATGGTGGCTATATTCTCTGACTTTTGTGAAAAGATTTGTGAGGTTTTCATGGATGATTTCTCCATTTATGGATCCTCTTTGATGATTGCTTGAGCAACCTTGATCGAGTTTTGCAGAGATGTGAAGAAACTAATCTTGTCTTGAACTAGGAGAAGTGCCACTTTAAGGTTAATGAAGGTACTGTCTTGGGGCATAAAATTTCTGAAAGAGGTATTGAAGTTGATAAAGCTAAAGTTGATGCTATTGAAAAGATTCCGTGTCCCAAGGACATCAAACGTATAAGAAGTTTCCTTGGTCATGCCGGTTTTTATAGGAGGTTCATTAAGGACTTCTCAAAAATTTCTCGGCCTTTGACTAACCTATTACAAAAAGATGTCCCTTTTGTCTTTGATGATGATTGTGTAGAAGCATTTGAAATACTTAAGAAATCTTTGATTTCTGCACCTATTGTTCAACCACCTAATTGGAATTTACCCTTTGAAATTATGTGTGATGCTAGTGATTATGCTGTAGGGGATGTTCTAGGAAAAAGAGTTGATAAGAAGCTGAATGTTATCCAATATGCTAGTAAAACTCTAGATAGTGCCCAGAGAAATTATGCTACTACTGAAAAAGAATTTTTAGCAGTTGTATTTGCTTGTGATAAGTTCAGACCTTATATTTTTGATTCTAAAGTAACTATTCACACTGATCATGTTGCTATTAAATATCTTATGGAAAAGAAAGATGCTAAACCTAGACTTATTAGATGGGTTTTCCTACTACAAGAATTTGATTTGCATATCATTGATAGAAAGGGAGCTGAGAACCCCGTTGCAGACAACTCGTCTAGGTTAGAGAATGTTCTTGATGACCCACTACCTATTGATGATAGCTTTCCTGATGAACAATGAAATGTCATAAATGCTTCTCGAACTGCTCCATGGTATGCTGATTATGCTAATTACATTGTTGCTAAATTCATACCACCTAGTTTCACATACCAGCAAAAGAAAAAGTTTTTCTATGATTTGAGACATTACTTTTGGGATGACCCACATATTTATAAAGGAGTAGATGGTATTATTAGACGTTGTGTACCTGAGCATGAACAGGAACAGATCCTACACAAGTGTCACTCTGAGGCTTATGGAGGGCACCACGCTGGAGATAGAACTGTGCATAAGGTATTGCAATCCGGTTTTTATTGGCCTACTCTCCTCAAGGATGCCCGTAAGTTTGTCTTATCGTGTGATGAATGTCAAAGAATCGATAATATTAGTAGACGTCAAGAAATGCCTATGGATTATTCACTTGTTATTGAACCATTTGATGTTTGGGGCTTTGATTATATGGGACCTTTTCCTTCCTCTAATGGGTATACACATATTTTAGTTGCTGTTGATTATGTTACTAAGTGGGTAGAAGCTATTCCAACTAGTAGTGCTGATCATAACACCTCTATTAAGATGCTTAAAGAAGTTATTTTCCCGAGGTTTGGAGTCCCTAGATATTTAATGACTGATGGTGGTTCACACTTTATTCATGGTGCCTTTCTTAAAATGCTTGCTAAGTATGATGTTAATCGTAGAATTGCATCTCCTTATCACCCAAAGTCTAGTGGTCAAGTAGAATTGAGTAATAGAGAGCTCAAATTAATTTTGCAAAAGACCGTTAATAGATCTAGGAAGAATTCGTCCAAGAGACTTGATGATGCATTATGGGCTTATAGAACTACATATAAAAATCCTATGGGTATGTCTCCTTATAAAATGGTTTATGGTAAAACTTGTCACTTACCTCTCGAACTAGAACATAAGGCATATTGGGATATCAAAGAGCTCAACTATGATTTCAAACTTGCTGATGAGAAGAGGTTATTTGACATTAGCTCACTTGATGAATGGAGAACCCAAGCCTATGAAAATGCCAAGCTGTTTAAAGAAAAAGTTAAAACATGGCATGATAAAAGGATACAAAAGCGTGAGTTTAATGTAGGTGATTATGTATTGCTATACAAGTCTCGTTTAAGATTTTTTGTAGGAAAACTTCTCTCTAAATGGGAAGGCCCTTACGCCATCGAGGAGGTCTATCGTTCTGGTGCCATAAAAATCAACAACTTCGAAGGCACAAATCTGAAGGTGGTGAACGGTCAAAGAATCAAACATTATATCTCAGTAATCCCATAAATGTGGAAACTAATATTATTGAAGCCGTAACCCCGGAGGAATACATAAGGGACACTTTCCGGAATGTTTCAGACTCTGAAAAGGAATAGGTACGTGGTACGGTAAGTAAACTGACTCCAAAACAGTTCTAATGGCAATTTTTCTCCATTTTGGAATATTTAAGAAAATAGGAAAATAAGAAGCAGACCGGAAAGGACACGGGGCTTCCACAAGGGTGGAGGGTGCACCCCCTGCCTCGTGGGCATCTCGTGCACTCTCCGGACTCCATTTTCTTGCACGATACTTCTTTTGGTCAGTAAAAATTCATTATATAATCTCCCGAAGGTTTTGACCACCGTATCACACAAAAATCTCATGTTCTTGTTTCGAGCTGTTTTCTACGAGGGTTTTAAAGGCCAAGCATCATGTTGTCTCCCTCCTCCTCCAACAATGAGGGCAACTATGCTTGGCTAATGAAGATGGAGATGAAGAGAGAAGAACCCGAAGAGATCAATAAGGATGATGGGATCAAGAAGGCCATGGGGGATCAAGTTCTGGCAGTAGCAGAAGAAGACATCCTTCAACCTCACCACAATCTCCTTACCCCAAGGGAGATTGAAGCTTTCAAGATGATTGAATTAGCTCGCATGCAAAACAAGTATCTCACAAGTGAAAATATTTTATTGAAGGAGCATATCATCGCACTCAAGGGCATTATTCGCAAATTGGAGGATCTCTTATGCTCGATGTGCGACTACCCATCATCACCAACACCTTCTTCACCAACAAAGAAGAACTGAGCATCGGGTATGGGCACTCCCCTTGGCAACTGCCAAGCTTTGGGGAGTGCCCCGGTATCGTATCACCATCACACTTTTATCTCTACCATTGTTCTTAGTTCGATCCTTTTGATAATATCTTGATCTAGTAGAATAAAGTTTTAGTATGATCTAGTTGTGAGTTTTCATTTATGATCTTTGTATGTAATCGAGTCCATGAGCTCTATATATAAAGATTAGTGTTGAATCAAGGGCTTGATTATTTTGCTATGATCTTGAGGGATTAAAATAAAAGAGAAAAAATAAAAAGATATAAAGAGATCATATGGATCTTATGGAGAGTAATGAGCTCACATATAAAGAGTATGATGAATAAAAGTTGTTGAGAGTTGACAAACATAGTTTTGGTCATCGTTGCAATTAATAGGAAGTAATAAATAAAGAGAGGTTTTCACATATAAATATACTATCTTGGACATCTTTTATAATTGTGAGCGCTCATTAAAATATGACATGCTAAAGAGTTGATGTTGGACAAGGAAGACAATGTAATGGGTTATGTTTTCTAACATCTGAGATAAATTATACTGTCATGGATCATCCAACATGTTGAGCTTGCCTTTCCCTCTCTTGCTAGACGATTTATTTGCACCAAGTAGAGATACTACTTGTGCTTCCAAATATCCCTAAACCCAGTTTTGCCATGAGAGTCCACCATATCTACCTATGGATTGAGTAAGATCCATCAAGTAAATTGTCATCGTTGCAAGCAATAAGAATTGCCCTCTAAATATGTATGACTTATTAGTGTGGAGAAAATAAGCTTTATATGATCTTGTGATGTGGAAGAAATAAAAGCGGCGGACTGCATAATAAAGGTCCATATCACAAGTGGCAATATAAAGTGACGTTCTTTCGCATTAAGATTTCGTGCATCCAACCATAAAAGCACATGACAACCTCTGCTTCCCTCTGCGAAGGGCCTATCTTTTATTCTTGTCTTATACTTAATGCAAAGAGTCATGGTGATATTCACCTTCCCTTTTAAAATTTTATCCTTTGGCAAGCACAATGTGTTGGAAGGATCCTGATATATATGGCTAATTGGATGTGGGTTTTCATGAACTATTATTGTTGACATTACCCTTGAGGTAAAACGTAGGGAGGCAAAACTATAAGCCCCTATCTTTCTCTGTGCCTGATTAAAACAACATAACCATAAATATCGCGTGAGTGTTAGCAATTATGAAAGACTAAAAGATGGTTGAGTATATGGACTTGCTGAAAAGCTCTTATATTGACTCTTTCCAATGTTATGATAAATTAAAATTGCCTCAATGACTGAGATTAGAGTTTGTTGGTTTTCAATGAAGTTTCTGATTCATACTTGAAATTGTGATTGAATTGTTACTTTACCATAATAGATCATATGACAATATATATATACATACATACATATATATTGTTATTCTAAGAATGATCATGATGCCCTCATGTCCGTATTTTATTTTATCGACACCTCTATCTCTAAACATGTGGACATATTATTCGATTTCGGCTTTCGCTTGAGGACAAGCGAGGTCTAAGCTTGGGGGAGTTGATGCGTCCATTTTGCATCATGCTTTTATATCGATATTTATTGCATTATGGGCTGTTATTACACATTATGTCACAATACTTATGCCTATTCTCTCTTATTTTACAAGGTTTACATGAAGAGGGGGAATGCCGGCAGCTGGAATTCTAGGCTGGAAAAGGAGCAAATATTAGAGACTTATTCTGCATAGCTCCAAAAGTCCTGAAACATCACGGAAGTCATTTTTGGAATTAATAAAAAATATTGAGCAAAGAAAATACCAGAGGGGGCCCACACCCTGGCCACGAGGGTGGGGGGTGCGCCCTACCCCTTGGGTGCGCCCCCTTCCTTGTGGGCCCCCTGGTGGCCCCCGATGCCCATCTTTGGCTATATGGGGTCTTTCATCAAGGAAAAATTCATAAGCAAGCTTTCGAGAAGAAACTCCGCCACCACGAGGCAGAAACTTGGCGGAACCAATCTAGGGCTCCGGTGGAGCTGTTCTGCCAGGGAAACTTCCCTCCAGGAGGGGGAAATCATCGCCATCGTCATCACCAATGATCCTCTCCTCGGGAGGGGGTCAATCTCCATCAACATCTTCGCCAGCACCATCTCATCTCAAACCCTAGTTCATCTCTTGTATCCAATCTTTGTATCCAAACCTCAGATTGGTACATGTGGGTTGCTAGTAGTGTTGATTATTCCTTGTAGTTGATGCTAGTTGGTTTACTTGGTGGAAGATCATATGTTCAGATCCATTATGCATATTAATACCCCTCTGATTATGAACATGAATATGCTTTGTGAGTAGTTATGTTTGTTCCTGAGGACATGGGAGAAGTCTTGCTAGTAGTAGTCATGTGAATTTGGTATTCGTTCGATATTTTGATTAGATGTATGTTGTCATCCCTCTAGTGGTGTCATGTGAACGTCGACTAAATGACACTTCACCATTGTTTGGGCCTAGAGGGAGGCATTGGGAAGTAATAATTAGATGATGGGTTTCTAGAGTGACAGAAGCTTAAACCCTAGTTTATGCATTGCTTTGTAAGGGCTGATTTCGATCCATATGTTTCATGCTATGGTTAGGTTTACCTTAATACTTCTGTTGTAGTTGTGGATGCTTGCAATGGGGGTTAATCATAAGTGGGATGCTTGTCCAAGTAAGGACAACACCCAAGCACCAGTCCACCCACATATCAAATTATCAAAGTACCGAATGTGGATCATATGAACGTGATGAAAACTAGCTTGATGATAATTCCCATGTGTCCTCAGGAGTGCTTTTCTTCATATAAGAGTTTGTCCAGGCTTGTCCTTTGCTACAAAAAGGATTGGTCCATCTTGCTGCACCTTATTTACTTTTATTACTTGCTACTCGTTACAAATTACCTTATCACAAAACTATCTGTTACCGACAATTTCAGTGCTTGCAAAGAATACCTTACTGAAAACTGCTTATCATTTCCTTCTGCTCCTCGTTGGGTTCATCACTCTTACTTATCGAAAAGCTACGATAGATCCCCTACACTTGTGGGTCATCGGGGTCTCGTGGATTTTCTTGGAAAGGATCTTGCAAAGGATCATCGTCTTCTGGTTCTCATCTGATCTTGTGTATTTATGATCTCTACAAAGATCTGCATGCCACCATGGAGGGCCTTTTGGGCCTTGGTTTTTATGTGGTTGATGGTGTCGGGAACCCTTGGGCTCAAGGGTGGCACGCTCTACGGGCGTCAGGAAAGTTGCCTCGACAAGGATCTTGTCGGGGCCGCGGAAACCACCCCGGCAAGAGTCTTTCCGGGGGAGTCCACCCCGCCATCTTTCTCTCTTTGCGCCCCTGGTCTTGGCGTTGCTCTGGCTATCTTGTGCTCTGGCATCCCTCCTCTGCCCTACTTAGTGCGGCCGTGGGCGTGGCTCTGACTGCTCGCGCACAAGTAAAGGGGTGCAAAAGGAGAGCCCCTACTTTTGTACACCGACAATTGTGGAGTAGTAAATAGATGGTGGGTTGCGAGAGTGACAGAAACTTAAACCCTAGTTTATGCACTATTCCGTAAGGGACCAATTGTATCCTAGAGTTTAATGCTATGGTTAGAATTTATTCTTAATACTTTTCTCGTAGTTGCGGATGCTTGTGGGAGGGTTAATCATAAGTAGGAGGTTTGTTCAAGTAAGAATAGCACCTAAGCATCGGTCCACCCACATATCAAGTTATCAAAGTAGCTAACACAAATCAAACCAACATGATGAAAGTGACTAGATGAAATTCCCGTGTACCCTCAAGAACGCTTTGCTCATTATAAGAGACCGTTTTGACCTGTCCTTTGCCTCAAAAGGATTGGGATACCTTGCTGCACACTTGTTACTATTATCGTTACTTGCCCGTCACAACTTATCTTGCTATCAAACTACTCGCTACTTACAGTTTCAGCACTTGCAGACATCACCTTACTGAAAACTACTTGTCATTTCCTTCTGCTCCTCATTGGGTTTGACACTCTTACTTACCGAAAAGATCTACAATTAATCCCCTATACTTGTGGGTCATCACATGGGAGTGCCTCGAGGCTGAGGCCACCGACGAGGCCTACATGCAAGAGCTCCATCGACAACACCCGGAGATCATGGAGGCGGAGCGGGCGATCTTTGCCGGTGCGGAGGGCGGCGAGGTTATCGCGCTCTCCTCCGGCGATGAGGTCAAAGGGGCAAGGACGGCGGCGTAGAGGGTGGCGAGGTTATCGCGCTCTCCTCCGATGAGGAGGTTGAAGGCGGCGGCAACGGCAGTGCGGAGGGCGTCTAGGTGGGCCCCGAGGACAAGGAGATCGACGTAGATGAGTGGAGGAGTGCCTTCCCCAACGACCCTGACGACGCCACGGGCCCGGACCCGGCTCGCGACACACCGTACATGACGAGGAAGGATTGGCTCGACCTTTGCTTCAACAAAAAATAGTTTAGCTTAGTTTAAATTTATGTTTTATGTTTGGTTATGCAAAACTATCTATGTTTATGTTTGAATCCATGCTACTTTCGGTTGAACCTGCTTTGAACTTGATCAAATTGAAGCTTACAACGTTAAGTTTAGGAGATCGACTAGAAAAGGCCAAAAATTGCTGGAGTATGTATGTGTGTGTGTGTGTGTATATCCACTAAGGGTTTTAGTCCTTTAACTTTTAAAGGATCGGCTAGAGATGGCCTTATAACTTGTTTATTATAGTCTTCACAATGTGATACTCTATATGTGCAACTATTTGCCATGCAGTTCAATTTCATCAATAACAGTTTCAACAAATACCACTATGAATTATGATATTTGGTTGCTGTTAAGGATATTGCAGTTAACATGCCTTTTTGTTTTTTTAACAATAACTAGTGTACTGTAGACCTGCACAATACCAGTTTGAATGACTATTTTCTTGTTCTTAAATGTTATGCCTGATGCAGTTAGCACACCTTTCCACTTCTTGTTTTGCTTAACTAGCGTGCTTAAGCCTGCACACTGAAGCTATCATTTGTAGATTATGTTGTCTACCATGGATATATTTAGTTGATGTTTAGCCTGTTGTTCTTAACATGCCTTTATATGTACTCATGCAGGACAATATTGAGAACAGTGTTGTTTTCCATCGAGGTTAGTTTCATCGCATTGCTTATATGTACTCACTGTTCAGGATACCGGTAGCTGGTACCATATAGCCTGGGGCTGATAAGGGATTAATCGTCGAATCGGACATTCCAATGAATATATCTGTAACCCATTTAGCACTAGGTTAACTAGGGCCATATTAATATATCTGAGGCTACATAGCAACATGCATTGTACTGAATGACTAAATATGCAATCCCAGGTTACATAGCAACAAGGAAGAGTGTTACATTAATATTCTGGTGATGTATAGATATACATGTAATCAAATCTTATATAATGGGATGGAGGGAGTGTTTTACTACATCATTTTACAATTGTTGTTTAGCTTCTAATATTAACTTGGTGTTTTTAGGTACATATATCATTGCCAAAGTTCCACACTTCAACCCTTTCTAGGGCAATGAGATATTCATGAACCAGCATCAAGTGAGGAAACTAATAAAGATTGTTATTAAAATGGGTCCAAAGATGCCAATCGAACTATTTGTTTACACTTTATGCAAGACAACTGTGAACTGCAGGATGGTAAGTAAGAACCATGTAGCCTTCTTTTTACTGCCCGTAATGAGTTGTGTTAGATGGCAATGTCTGAATCTTTTTTATTTTGCAGTGGATCCTGAAGCAGTTTACTCAAGATTACCTCTCAAACTACATGATTGGCGGTCGGCCATCACAAGGGGTTGGACTAGAGTCTTGCATGCCTTCTGCATCCAGGAGAGCAAAGTAGGGCAATTCCGCTTCACCTTGTTCAGCAACCGGAATGTTTGTCGCCTCTTTCTTTACCATCTTCAATAGTACAAGTATAGAACCCTGGTTCATCATTCTTTATTTAGTGCTTATGTAATTCTTAAACATATGTAACTGTGAGTCGAATAATGCATTGGTTGTTTGAACCTGATGGATATTAATAAAACTATAGCCTACTTTCAAGCTTAAATTAGGTACAACTTTAAATAGCAACAATTAAATTAGGGTGAAATTATGGTGTGCAGGTCATTACGGCGCACACGGTTAATAAAGCACAACATGTGTGATATACATCATAATCCAACACGGTTCACGGAGAGGAAACGTGTGTAACAATGCACACAGTTGCCGTTTGCAAAGCGTGTGTGATGTCAGACATTATCACATACGGTGCGGGAAAACTAAATGTGTGTGATTGTCTACCTATTAGATGGTTTATAATCATGAACTGTTTGTGATGTGCCAGGCAGGCATCATAAAACTCCCGTGCCTGGAATCTGCCTGGAAAACTCCCGTGCCTGGAATCTGCCTGGTTTTAGGTAAAACCACAAAACTCTGACTGCGATGGCAATGCGAGAACAAATGAGTAGCAAGGATGAAGCGTTTGGGATATTCGAGATATCGAAAACAGTTACATAGGGACAATTGTATGCATCAAGGCTCCCTATCCCCGACGGTTTTTGGGTCGTGTGGGAAGGACCCTCCTATCGCCATCACTCACTAGGCGACGGCTCCAAATGCTATCGCGGAAAGGGGTTAAAAACTATTTTTATGGCACCTACGCGTACCAGTGCACCAACAACTCTCCCATCTTGGGGAGGGCAATCTCCATCAACATCTTCAACAGCACCATCTCATCTCAAACCCTAGTTCATCTGTTGTGTTCAATCTTGTTACTGGAACTATAGATTGGTGCTTGTGGGTGACTAGTATTGTTGATTACATCTTGTAGTTGATTATTATATGGTTTATTTGGTGGAAGATTATATGTTCATATCCAATATGCTATTTAATATCCCTCTGATCTTGAGCATGATTATCATTTGGGAGTAGTTACTTTTGTTCTTGAGGTCACGGGAGAAATCATGTTGCAAGTAATCATGTGAACTTGCTATGTGTTTGATATTTTGATAGTATGTATGATGTGATTCCCTTAGCGGTGTCATGTGAACGTTGACTACATGATACTTCACCATATTTGGGCCTAAGGGAATGCATTGTGGAGTAGAAATTAGATGATGGGTTGCGAGAGTGACAGAAGCTTAAACCCCAGTTTATGCGCTTTTCCGTAAGGGACCGATTGGATCCAAAAGTTTAATGCTATGGTTAGAATTTATTATTAATACTTTTCTCATAGTTGCGGATGCTTGCGGGAGGGTTAATCATAAGTAGGAGGTTTGTTCAAGTAAGAATAGCACCGGTACACCCGCATATCAAATTATCAAAGTAGCGAACACAAATCCAACCAAGATGGTGAAAGTGACTAGATGAAAATCCCGTGTACCCTCAAGAATGCTTTGCTTATCATAAGAGACCGTTTTGGCATGTCCTTTGCCTCAAAAGGATTAGGCTACCTTGCTACACTTTTGTTACTACTATCGTTACTTGCTCGTTACAAATTATCTTGCCATCAAACTACTCTGTTACTTACAATTTTAGCACTTGCAGACATTACCTTGCTAAAAACCACTTGTCATTTCCTTCTGCTCCTCATTGGGTTCGACACTCTTACTTATTGAAAAGAGCTAAAATTGATCCCCTATACTTGTGGGTCATCAGTATCCGGAGTAAGCATGGAGGAAACACAGTGAGTCGTGTCCTGCGGTTGCATCAATGATCTGGTCAATGCGGGGCAACGGGAAAGGGTCTTTAGGGCAAGCCTTGTTGAGGTCTTTGAAATCAACACAAAGGCGCCAGGATTTATCTTTCTTCGGCACCATAACTAAGTTGGCTAGCCAATCCGGGTGTTTGATTTCTCTAATGAACCCGGCCTCAAGTAGTTTGGCTAGTTCCTCCCCCATAGCTTGTCATTTGGGTTCGGAAAATCGCCGCAGCAATTGCTTGACTGGCTTGTACCCTCTGGTTATATTGAGGCTGTGTTCGGCCAGTCTACTTGGGATCCCAGGAATGTCCGAAGGGTGCCAGGCGAAGATATTCTAGTTTTCACGTAAGTGCGCGCGCAAGGCGGCGTCTACCGTCGGGTCCAGCTGCGCTCCGATGGACGTTGTTTTAGTAGGATCCGTCGGGTGCACTTGAAACTTAACATTTTCATCTACTGGTTTGAAAGAGGTGGATTTAGGTCTCTCGTCGAGAATCACATCATCCTTGTCCACCGTGGGTCGTAGGGTGGTTAGTTCTTCGGCCGCAAAGGCTTCGGATACTGCCTCAAGAGCCAAGGATGCGGTTTTGTTTTTGGCGTGAAGTGCTTTATCTGGATTACTCGTAACTGTGATTATTCCATTGGGCCCTGGCATTTTAAGCTTCATGTACCCAGCCTTCTTAAGGCAAACTTGTTTAACTTATGTCTGTACTCAGATATTGTTGCTTCCACTGACTCGTCTATGATCGAGCTCTTGTATTCGAGCCTTCGAGGCCCCTGGCTTGTAATATGATGCTTGTATGAGTTATTTTATTTGTAGAGTTGTGTTGTGATATTTTCCCGTGAGTCCCTGATCTTGATCGTACATATTTGCGTGTATGATTAGTGTACGGTCAAATCGAGGGCGTCACAAGTGCCTGGGCATCGCACGTGTGAGCTCGCTCATTGGAGCTCTCGGGCGGCCACGACGTGCATGTGAGGGAGGCAGCAGGAGGGAGAAGGAAGAGGGGTACAAGGGCGTAGCGCGTCGCCGATGTTGAGGCGTGTCGTCGAGCATCTGGGGGAAGGCCGAGGTGGTCGGAGGCGTCGGGCAAAGGGCGGCTACAATGCGGGAGCGCACTGTAGCATGCTCCAGAGCGCGTGTGTGGCCGGCATGGCCATTTTTTAGGCAATGTGGGCGCGACCAAGTGTGCCTAGTAGTGCTAGGGGTAGTAAATAAGTGGGGAAGGGCATTGGATGCCCTGGAGTGGCCATGGTGAGAGAAGGGTGGTGAGGGAGAGAGATGTTGAGCTTGTCTAGAGAGGTAAATGGGGGTTTTCACCCCTCAATCATTGATCATTGGCCATGCAAATCTTACCAGAGGTAGAGGGTGATTAGGTTTAGCTGTGTTAAAATTTTGGGCTCATGGGGAATAGTGGAAGAGGTCAAAGTGATGATTTTGGGAAAATGGCAGAAGGTGCTTGATGCAAGTTTGAGCTACTTGCACTTGTCTCCTTCTTGTGCCACTTGTTGGGGATGATGCACATGACCATTTGGCAATGTGGTAGAAATTTGGACTCATTTGGATAAAGTTGCCAATGAAACTTTTATAAACCCTAGAAATCAACAGAAATGGATTTGCTTCGATCTAGCTAAGCTAATCTCTTCTCCTTGATGCACTGTCGGTGTCAAAACCGGTGGATCTCGGGTAGGGGTCCCGAACTGTGCGTCTAGGCGGATGGTAACAGGAGGCAGGGGACACAATGTTTTACCCAGGTTCAGGCCCTCTTGATGGAGGTAAAACCCAACGTCCTGCTTGATTAATATTGATGATATGGGTAGTACAAGAGTAGATCTACCACGAGATGAGAGAGGCTAAACCCTAGAAGCTAGCCTATGGTATGATTGTTTTTCGTCCTACGGACTAAAACCCTCCGGTTTATATAGACACCAGAGAGGGCTAGGGTTACACAGAGTCGGTTACAATGGTAGGAGATCTACATATCCGTATCGCCAAGCTTGCCTTCCACTCCAAGGAAAGTCCCTTCCAGACACGGGACAAAGTCTTCAATCTTGTATCTTCATAGTCCAGGAGTCCGGCTATCCGGACACCCCCTAATCTAGGACTCCCTCAGTAGCCCCCGAACCAGGCTTCAATGACGATGAGTCCAGCGCGCAGATTGTCTTCGGCATTGCAAGGCGGGTTCTCCAAATTCCGTGTACCTGTTCAAAAAGTCCGGTTTCTTGTAGCGCTCCTTGGCTTCTACGCCCAATAATGGCCGTCTTCCACGTGTCAAACGAATACGAAAAGTCAGGGTGTTTTTTTATATTTACACCCCTAGTCGCATGAATGAGCCGCCTATTTAAGGGGACGAGGATTTAGATCCAAACCACACCTTCTCCCCTCCGCGAGTATTCATCAGAGCATATCCGACAGAGGTCCATTCTATCATGGCCGGCCGCCGCAGCTCCTCCTCTCGCCCTTCCAGCCCTCAGCCTGGAGATTGGAAGAGGTGCTCCATCCTGCACAGTGAGCTAGCGACGCTCCAGACCAAGGGATTTCTCCACCCGGCCTATATGGTCCCGGTTCGAGCCGGACTTGCCACCTATAATGGCGAAGAGCAAGCGGAGAGCGCCCCCAATCCCTCCAAAGGAGAGCGGGTATGCCTTGTCCCTTACTTAATAAGAGGGCTCGGATTTCCGATTCATCCGTTTCTCCGGGGGCTCTAGGAGTTCTATGGCCTCCAGCTGCACAACCTCACGCCTGCCTCCATATTGCATATCGCGGGCTTCGTAGCCCTTTGCGAGCTGTTTTTGGGTTGCGAGGCTCATTTCGCACTGTGGAAAAGGCTATTCTGCCTTGTGCCCCGTTCTAAGAAGGGGTCAATATATCAAGTGGGCGGAGCCGAAGTGTGGCGCATCACCGGGACCGGATATCTATCCGGAACCCCAAAGAAGGTGTGTGAAGACTGGCCTTCGGAATGGTTTTATATAGAGGACGTCCCGCTGTCGGATCCTGTCCGGATCGGCCTCCCTGAGTTCGACAGTGCTCCCCTAAAGAAGCGCCTCAGCTGGCGTCCACGGAGCCCTCAGAGGGAAAGCGACAAGGACGTTCCTTACCTGATGGGCCGATAAGATTGTTAGCTCATTCCGGACTTACCATGATCGGGGTCATGGCCGCATGCATCATGTGAGGGGTGCAGCCGCTTCAGTATAGAGGCCGCCCCATGTGGGACTTCAACGGGGAGGACGACGCCACCCGCCACGGCCGTAAGGGGCCGGATTCGGCTGCTGCTCTAATAAAGATCTTGTCCACTTTGTACAAGGGAGAAGAGGAGGAATTTCTCCGCGTCAACCCTCAGGGTGGATTTTCTATGTACAATCCCCCAAGTTGGGTAAGTGGACACTTTTACTTGCCCATCCGTTTTATATTCCCATTGTTAAATATTCAGTCTAACGACTTCAACGCAGGAACTGCGCCAGGCTGTTAAAGAAATAAACAGCCCTCCTCCACAATCTGAGGATCCGGGACGGTTCCTGGACCCGGCCTCTCAAGAGGATCCAGACTTATCTGTGGAGCTGATTGATGGGGTGTTTCATCAATTGAGCAAGGACAACGCCTTGGTGGCCATTACGGCCGATTACCCAGGGCTACTCCCAGCCTCACAGGTAACTAAGACTGAAGTCCCAGCACTTTGAAAAGAGATCTATCCTCACGTGTTTTCTATTGTCGTATGACAACCGTGTTTTGCAGGGGAGGTCCTTGAGACGGGAGGCCAAGCCTGCGGCGACTAGCCAACGAGGGGCGGCAAGGCCCCGCGGCCTGAAAAGAAGTGCGGTCCGGACTAAGACGCTGGCGCAAAGGTATAGCACACCATCTTAGTCCTAGGTGTTATTCCTTCAAGGCATACTAATGCTCGTGCTCTCTTCAAGACGAAGAGACCTCGCCGGACTATATCCGGAGAGGTTGCCAATCGCGCCTCCACCAGCCAGGCTCCAAAGTCTGGTTCGGACGCGGAGGCGAACACGAGGCGCGCACCGGACGCTCCTCCGACAGAGGATGCAGACAGGCTGTCTGCCACCAATTCTGAGGTGGAGAGTGCCATGAACCATAGGCGTCGCCGGACAGTTCTTTGCGACGCTTGTTTCTCCCAAGAGGCATTGGATGCCTTCAATTCGGGAGATGCATACCTCCATGCCGCTTAAAATGGTCTAGCCAGAGCCACGGAGCAATATGTAAAAGACATACGGGTAAGAAAATTTTGGTAATTATATATATACCAGTAGCCCCCGAGACTTGAAACAGTTAGAATAACTGATTTAAGGATCATTTGTTATGCAGGTTCTTACAGAAAAGAATACCCTACTGTCCCAGGAGCTGGAAGAGTGCAAAGCCCAACTTGAGGCCACACTAGCCACGGCCGGGGAGCCCAAGGAGACCCCCTCTGGTAATATACGCTTCAAAAGATAAGTGTTTTGCGAAGTGCGGCGTGGGTGCAAATCTGACAAATGAAATTGCAGATGGCGCCGGATTAAATCCGGAAGAGCAACAACTCTGACGCCAGCAAAAGGCTGGTGAGAGTGTGCTGACAAAGGTGAGGCGGGAGAAGAACTATCTCCAAGATTCCAACACCAAGTTGGGCGTTGAACTGAAGGATGTTCGTGCCCAGCTGTTGGACTCCGTGAAGGAGAATCAGCGGCTTCGACACGGCATATATAGTAAGTGCTTAAACGAACTTTGAAAAAAGAGTTCGGCGAGGAAGTCGACTAACAGAGTAATGTCTGTAGGTATGCTAACAGATCATCCTGCAGAGGAAATGCCCGGTTCTATGGGTGACCTTCTTCCCGAGCTCTCACAACTGCACAAGCGAGTTCGGCAGGTGATGCAAGGCATCGCGCAGGCCTTGTGGCCATCCGTATCCATGCCCGAAGGCCTTGGAGAGCTTGTAGAGAAGCTGAAGGGAGTGCGGCGGCGCTTCCGATTGTGGAAGATGTCTGCCTACCGTCAAGGCGCCAGGGAGGCCTGGGCCATGGTGAAGACGTGGTACAAGAAGGCCGACCCAAACCACATGGCCGAGGTTGGACCCGTGGGGCCCAATGGGAAGGAGATCCCTGTGAGCTTAGTATACGGCCAAGTAGAATTGGTCGCAAAGTATTCCCAACAGGACTGTAAACTAGACAGCCTGTTAGATGGTATTGAAGAGGAATACAATCAGTCAGATTGACTATGTAATTATAATTGACATGTGTAATGCCTTCTAGCCGGATTGTAGATCGTTTGTCATGGACCTTTTCACTTCAACCTCGGGACCTGACGGTCTGGAGTGTGTTCGAATACCCTCGCAGTTATATAAGAACCGGGGTATGCATGGAGACCAGGCGTAGGGGTCATTAGTGCTTGAACAGACAAGTGCTCAACTAGTTATGTTATATTACATGGTTAGTAAGAAACATCTTCCAGGGAGAATAGTTCCGTTAGGGGTTCCTTTCCCTGGGAGGCATGCCCTAAAGTGCATGTCCATTCTGCGGAAAGAGACGCGGGAAAAACATCTAGGGGCGTATAGATAAATAAGTGAAAAAAAGATCATCTTTAGTTCACCAACCGAATATTCCCTTAAGAACGCTAGCTTTCGGCTTCACCCAGTCTGAGGTACACATCCGGCTGACCCGGCAGTAACAATCACAGAGGTGCTCCCTTTACCACCTAACCAAACAATCGGGAACGTAGGGGTAAGCACAGGAGCCAGGCAACCCAGCTTGGCCAAAACTTAAGTCATATCGATGCATATAATGGTGAATAAAAGGTACATGCTGAAGTGTGACACATGTGTTGGGCATGAAGCCCGTATAAATAAGCTTCTGTTTAAGGAAGCCCCCAGGTTTAATGAGCGCGGATAGCGCATCACTGTATGAGCCTTTAAAGGCTATAAGAGAGAGAGAGAGAGGAGAAGGAGAGAAATGTAAGACAGAAAGTATATAAAAAATGGACAGAGGAAGGAGACGAACACAGAGTCCGGCGCTAGGCGTAGAATCTTTGGAGACGGGCTGCGTTCCATGGGTTCGGCTCGAGTCGGTTATCCGATGCATCTCGCAGGCGGTACGCTCCACTAGTCAGGACTTGGTCAATTATGAAGGGACCTTCCCACTTGGGCTTGAGTTTGTCCTTTTTCTTATCCGGCAGGCGTAGAACTAATTCGCCAATGTTGTAATTTTTGGCCCGTACTTCTCTACTTTGGTATCTTCGAGCCTGCTGTTGATAAAATGCGGAACAGGCTTTTGCCACGTCACGCTCTTCCTCCAAGGCGTCCAAACTGTGCTGCCGATCGAGCTCGGCTTCTCTTTCTTCGTACATGCGCACTCGAGGTGAGTCATGAATTATGTCGCAGGGCAAAACTGCCTCTGCGCTGTACACCATGAAGACTGGTGTGTATCCGGTGGTGCGATTCGGCGTGGTCTACAGCCCCCAGAGTACGGAGTCGAGCTCCTCTACCCAGTGCATATTAGATTCCTTAAGGGACCGCACTAATCTGGGTTTGATGCCGCTCATGATAAGACCATTTGCACGTTCGACCTGACCGTTAGTTTGTGGGTGATAGACGGAAGCATAATCGAGCTTGATGCCCATGTTTTTGTGCCAGAGTTTTACCTCGTCAGCAGTAAAGTTTGTGCCGTTATCAGTGATGATGCTGTGGGGACGCCGTAACGTTGTACAACCATGGATATAAAGTCTATCACTGGTCCGGATTCGGCCGTCTTAACAGGCTTGGCTTCTATCCATTTGGTGAACTTATCCACCATGACCAGTAAGTATTTTTTCTTGTGGGTTCCGCCTTTAAGGGGTCCAACCATGTCAAGCCCCCAGACCGCGAAGGGCCAAGTGATGGGGATAGTTTGGAGGGTGGTGTGTGGCATATGGCTTTGGTTTGCAAAAGGCTGGCAACCGACGCATCATTGGACTAAGTCCTGGGCGTCTGCCCGGGCCGTCGGCCAATAAAAGCCTGTACGGAAGGCCTTGCTTACAAGGGACCGAGCTGCAGCGTGATGACCACCGAGTCCGACATGAATTTCAGCCAGGAGGTTCCGCCCTTCCTCTTCGGAGATGCACCTTTGAAGGACTCCGGCAGCGCTTTTCTTATAAAGCTCTCCATCATGGACTTTATAGGCTTTAGATCGCCGCACTATGCAGTGTGCCTCGTTTTGGTCCTCGGAGAGTTCCTGCCTAGTAAGGTAGGCGAGGAATGGTTCTGTCCATGGGGCGATGCCGACCATTATTACGTGGGCTGAAGGTGTTATTTCATTGGCAGAGCCTCCAATTATGTCAGACTGTTCGGTGTCGGGCAGTGCAGTTGGGTCCGGGCTGTTATTGCCGGGTTCCCCTTCCCATACTACGGATGGCTTGAACAACCTTTCCAAGAAGATGTTGGGGGGGGGGACTACATCGCGTTTTGCGCCGATGCGTGCCAGGACATCTGCCGCCTGATTATTTTCCCGGGCTATATGGTGAAATTCGAGCCCTTCGAACCGAGCTGACATTTTTAGGACGACGTTGCGATAAGCTGTCATTTTTGGATCCTTGGCATCAAAGTCTCCATTTATTTGGGATATTGCGAGGTTCGAGTCCCCGCGCACCTCTAGGCGTTGAATGCCCATGGATACTGCCATCCGGAGACCATGTAAAAGGGCCTCATATTCGGCTACATTGTTGGAGTCTACGTACATTATCTGGAGTACGTATTGAACTGTGTCTCCTGTGGGGGACGTCAAAACGACGCCAGCCCCTAGACCGGCCAACATTTTGGAGCCGTCAAAGTGCATGACCCAATTTGAATATGTGCCGTACTCTTTAGGGAGTTCGGCCTCCGTCCATTCTGCGACGAAGTCGGCCAAAACTTGCGACTTGATAGCTCACCGTGGCTTGTAAGTTATGTCGAACGGGAGGAGCTCAATGGCCCATTTTGCAATCCAACCCGTCGCATCGCGGTTGTTTATAATATCGTTAAGTGGCACCTCCGAGGCTACTGTTATTGAACACTCTTGAAAGTAGTGTCGCAGTTTCTGGGATGCCATAAATACCGCGTACGCAATCTTTTGATAATGCGGGTACCGTGACTTGCACGGAGTAAGGACAGTGGACACATAGTAGACCGGCTTTTGAAGGGGGAATTTTTGTCTGTCTGTTTCTCGTTCCACGACGAGCACTGCGCTTACGACCTGATGGGTTGCTGCAATGTATAATAGCATTGGTTCGCCAATGTTTGGCGCGGCCAGGACTGTGTTAGTTGCCAAGATGGCTTTTATTTCGTCGAGTCCGGCCGTGGCTGCATCCGTCCACTCGAAGTGTTCGGTGCGCCGAAGGAGGCGGTAAAGGGGTAGGGCCTTTTCTCCCAAGCGGGAGATAAAGCGGCTTAGAGCCGCCACGCATCCGGTTAATTTTTGTATTTGTTTGAGGTCCTTCGGGATATCCAATTGTGACAGAGCTCGGATCTTAGCTGGATTTGCTTCAATTCCTCTACCGGATACAATGAAGCCCAAGAGCTTTCTGGCTGGAACGCCGAAAACGCATTTTTCCGGGTTGAGCTTGATGTCGTATGTTTGGAGGTTACCGAATGTTAGCCTCAAGTCATCTACTAGAGATTCGACATGTCTTGTTTTAACGACCACATCATCTACGTATGCCTCCACTGTTTTGCCGATCTGGTTTGCCAGACATGTCTGAATCATGCGCTGATATGTTGCGCCGGCGTTTTTGAGCCCGAAGGGCATTGTGTTGAAGCAGAATGGGCCGTATGGTGTGATGAATGCCGTTGCGGCTTGGTCTGACTCTGCCATCTTTATTTGATGGTAGCCGGAGTATGCGTCGAGGAAACACAACGAATTGTGTCCTGCGGTGGCGTCGATAATTTGATCGATGCGTGGGAGAGAGAAGGGATCCTTTCGGCAAGCCTTGTTAAGGTCTTTAAAATCAGCGCACAGGCGCCAGGATTTGTCCTTCTTTGGTACCATCACCAGGTTTGCTAGCCAGTCTGGGTGTTTTATATCTTTGATGAATCCGGCCTCCAGTAGCTTGGCTAGCTCCTCTCCCATGGCCTGTCTCTTAGGTTCGGAAAAACGCCGAAGAGCCTGTTTGACTGACTTGAATCCTTTTAGGATATTTAAGCTGTGTTCGGCCAGCCTGTGTGGGATTCCTGGCATGTCTGAAGGGTGCCAGGCGAAAACGTCCCAGTTCTCTTGTAGGAACTCTTGCAGTGCGGCGTCTACATCAGGGTTTAACTATGCTCCGATGGAAGCTGTTTTATTGGGGTCCGTTAGATGGACCTGGAATTTGACTATTTCGTCTGCCGGTTTAAAGGAGGTGGACTTGGATCTTTTGTCGAGTATCACATCGTCCCTATTCACCGTGGAGCATAGCGCAGTCAGTTCCTCAGCCGCTAGGGCTTCGGATAGCACCTCGAGGGCCAGTGCGGTTGTCTTGTTTTCGGCGCGGAGTGCTATGTTTGGATCACTAGCGAGAGTGATGATTCCGTTAGGCCCGGGCATCTTGAGCTGCATGTACCCGTAATGGGGTATTGCTTGGAAGATTGTAAATGCTTCCCGCCCTAGCAGAGCGTGATATCCGCTACTGAACGGGGCCACTTGGAACGTGACCTCTTCGGACCTGTAATTATCCGGCGTGCCGAACACCACATCTAGTGTGATTTTTCCTATACAGCGCGCTTCCCGACTGGGGATTATTCCTCTAAAGGTTGTGCTGCTTCGCTCAATGCGGTTCTGGTCTATTTCTATTTTTTGAAGGGTTTCCTCATAAATGAGGTTCAATCCGCTGCCACCATCCATGAGTACCTTGGTAAGACGAAAGTCGTCCACTATTGGACTGAGGACCAATGCGGCTGGTGCTCGGGCTGTTTGGAATTTAGGTTCATCACTGGCGTTAAAAGTGATAGCCGTGTCACTCCATGGGTTTATTGTTGCTACTTGGTAGACTTCGGCAAGGCTACGGAGTGTTCTTTTTCGCATATTATTTGATGCGAAAGTCTCAAAGATTGTTGATACCGTACTAGTGTCTCTGGGTGGCTTTCTGTGGCTTCTGGAGTTAGAAGATCTTCGCCAATTTTTGCCACCTGCCGGAGTATCCAACATGCTCTAAGGTTATGAGTTGGTGTGGCGCACTCTGCACTGTGAATTTAATAGGGTCCATTAAGACATCCTTCCAGCACGGTTCCGTGCCCTGTAGAGGGCTTTTGCTTTTTGGTATTGAACCCAGGTGCCTGGCGATGATGCACCCTTTTATTTCGGACTGGGTTTGTATTCAAGGCCGGATTGTCCCAAAATTTTATTTCGGTTTTCCAGGCGCTTTCCATCACACGGTACTTTCGTACTATGGACGCCAAGTCAGCGAAGCGTGTAATATCACAGCGACTTATGGCGTTGAGGATTCCCTTGTTCGTGCAATTATTGCAGAAGAATGAAATTGCGTCTTCCTCGCGGCAGTCCTTTATCCTGTTCATAACCAGGAGGAATCTGGCCCAGTAATGATGTACTGTTTCTTTGGGCTCTTTCCTAATTTGAGATAGATCGCTTATGTATGGGTGGGTGGGTGGAATCAAATCCGAAACCTCACCCAATCTGAGACCCAGGGGCCAAGGAGTTTCCGAACTCGGAAATTTGGATTATTGGATGCTGTCCAATGAATCTAGCCCGTCGCCCGACTTTAAGTTCAGGTCTTGAGTGATGTCCTCCCCTCCGCGGGTATCCGGCTTGGAGGGATCGGGAATCCGGACATAGCTAGTCCTTAAGATAGATGAAGGGTCGCCGCACTGTCCCTCTACCACAACAACGTGATGGGTGACCTGGGGAGAGTTAATCTCTCTCAGATCGGGTTTAGGCCCAATCTGGTCGTAATCCATAGCGACTCCCAGGGCGGTGAAGCGATCCAAGAGCTCGTTTAGGGAAGAGAGCTCCATTGGATCTAGCTGCTCGGCGAATTCCGAGATGACGTGAAGATTGCTTTCGATAACCCGAGAGGTCATCATCGGCGCAGCAGCCGAATGGGCGGTCATAAGGAAACCACCTAGCCTGAGAGTCTGGCCGACAGCCAAAGCTCCCTTAGCAACGGTTCTGTCTTTAAAGACGGGATGAGGCATCCTTCCTGATGGCGACGACATAGAGGAACTCTCAATGAAAGCACCAATGTCGGTGTCAAAACCGGCGGATCTCGGGTAGGGGGTCTCGAACTGTGTGTCTAGGCGGATGGTAACAGGAGGCAGGGGACACAATGTTTTACCCAGGTTCGGGCCCTCTTGATGGAGGTAAAACCCTACGTCCTGCTTGATTAATATTGATGATATGGGTAGTACAAGAGTAGATCTACCACGAGATGAGAGAGGCTAAACCCTAGAAGCTAGCCTATGGTATGATTGTTGTTCGTCCTACGGACTAAAACCCTCCAGTTTATATAGACACCAGAGAGGGATAGGGTTACACAGAGTCGGTTACAATGGTAGGAGATCTACATATCCGTATCTCCAAGCTTGCCTTCCACACCAAGGAAAGTCCCTTCCGGACACGGGACGAAGTCTTCAATCTTGTATCTTCATAGTCCAGGAGTCCGGCTATCCGGACACCCCCTAATCTAGGACTCCCTCATGCACCACTTGGTGTAGTGTCATTTTTTGGCATTTGAGCATGTCCACAAAGTTTGCGATCAAATGGAGAAAGTTGGCAATGTAGAGTTGTTCAAGTTTGGTTCTGGACAGAGTGGGCTTTGGGGCACTTTTGTGAACCAAAATGATTTTGATTGAGATGAAGCTTTGCAAGATCATCATATTATGCATATGTGATTGCTAGAATTTTCATGGATTTATTTGAAAATATTTCTTATAGAAATATTTCAAATACTTGAAATGAACATAAATGGTTTTGGAGGGTTTTGTCCAATATTTTTATCATGACCATGTGTTGAAACTCATATATATGGAAAATATATGTCTACTGAGTTTCCCTAAATTTTCTGAAATATTTTTGAAGCTTTAAAATAATTTTAACCTATTAAAGACCATTTATGTCCTTAATGAAAGCCTTTAAACAAAATATAAAAATAACTTTTAAAATAATAATTTTCTGGTTTATGGGGGTCCTATATCTAATAGGAGTCAAATACATCTTTGGAAAGATTTTTGCTGCCCTCAATTAAGCACTTGCACTGCAATCCTCAATTGAGGGGTTTTTGGAAAACCTAATTTAAGAAATTCTTTTTGGCCAAAATATTTTTGTAAGAAAATACTATGCTATCCTGTACACATGGCATGATTAGTGGAAAAAGTCTTGGGTCAAGGAGATGAAGTATAGGTGGTGGAGCTATAATATGACTTTCATGAGCACTTGAAACCACAGAAAGAAAATCCAAATCAAATAGAAAACCAAATAATGCAAAAGTTTTTGTTGGTCCAAATTTTCATGCTTTACTAATGCAAGTGACATGTTACAAAACATTGGGTGTGACTGACAGACGTGATGCCTATATACATGATCATTGCCATGAATAACATCATAATTGTGCACTTTTCTATCAATTTCCCAACAGTATTTGTCTACCCATTATATGCTACTATTTCGAGAGAGATAAGCCTCTGGCAAAAACTATAGCCCCGGGGTCTACTTTTATCATACTACTAAAACCAAAAAACTTGTTATATTTATTACCTTTTATTTTGTTTTGCAATTTATCTATCTACCACTACAAGATTTAATCCTTGAAAGTAGCGAGTTCAAGGGGATTGGCAACCCTCTTGCCCATGTTGGGTGCAAGTATTTGCTTTCGTGTGTGTCGGTGTGAAACGACACCTATGGGATCACAAGAATCCCTACTACGGTTGCCGGGGCGCATGGTTGCGAGGAGAGCAGGGCTAGTAGACAGCACGAGGATCATTTACCCAGGTTCGGGCCGCAAGGATGCGTAAAACCCTAGTCCTGCTTTGGTGGGTGTATTTCTGAGAGTTCTTGAGCTCTCGAACTAGCTGTGGTCGGCGTGTGGTTCCAAAGAGCCAAATCCCTCTCCTTGTCGCCTCGGGCCTCCTTTTATAGGAAAAAGGGGTTGCCACAGTGGCACACAGGAGGTGGAAAGGTCTATAGTGGCACGAGGTTATCCCTTGTATTACAGGACAAGGTGCATTTAATGCACCACTTAGGTGTCCTCTTGCTTTATCGGGGATGGGGGAGAGGCCCGTCCCATCCGTCGCCGCTTCTCCTCGCTTCGACACGCGCCTCGGCCAGGGATGCGTGCGGTGCCATGTAGGCAGGAAGGCATCTGAGTCGGCGTGGTGGTGGATCCTTCACGAAGATCTGCATGTCGCCATGCAGGCACTTGACGAGTTGGCCTGGGAGCAGCATGTTGCCACGCAGGTGCTCGCCCAGCTGGTTGGGCTGGCAGCTGCATGTGAACGATAGTGGGAGCTTGGTTGACATGGGCTTGGTGGTGGCCTTGCCGGCGTCTTTGGCGGAGGCCTTGCCGGGTGGACCGGCAAGGGGTCTCGCCATGGCGTGTTGTCGTCCCCGGCAAGATCTGCCGGGGGTCTGGTGGCCTTCCTTGGCAGGAATCTTGCTGAGGATCACCATCTTCTAATCTGATCTTGAATATGTCTTCACAAAGATCTGTATGCCACCACACGGGTGCCCTCCCGAGCCCTGACCCTATGCTGATGATAGCACTGGGGGCCGTGGGCTCAAGGGTGGCTCGCCCTGTTGGCGTGGGGTGAGCTGTCCCGGCAAGAGTCTTGTCGGGGCCGCAGAGGCCACCCGGCAAGGGTCATGCCGGGGGAACGTGCTTTGTCCCTCTGCTCTTTGTGGTCTTGGCCTTGGCGTTGCTTTGATTGTCTTGGGCTTCGATCTTACCTTGGTTCACCTCCCTCGTTCTGCTTGGTGTGGCCGTGGGCGCGGCTCTGACTGCCCGTGCATCGAAAAAGGGGTACAAAGATGCGCCCCTATTTTTGTACACCGACAGGAACCCCCGGGCCTGGGCCACACATAAGCGCAACACGTTGTTGGGCCAGGCCCAAAACAGTGCGCGGGCAGGTGGGGCGGTTTTTACCGTGGTAAGTTTCTTCGCGCGCTTCGCCTCCCATGACCCGCGTGCGTGGCGCGGCATGGGGGTGTGCGTGACGTGGGAGGCATGCGTGGGGCGGTTTCCGCGCACATGCGTCACGTCGCAGTAAATGGGTAGCGCGCCCCGCGGCTTCCCCATAAAAAGGGGTAACCGCGGGCGCACTGTTCCTTTTACCCTCCGCACAACCCCAATCTTGCCTTCCTCTTCTTCCTTAAGCTTCGTCTTCGCTTTCCGTCGTTGCACTTTTGCCGCCCACTGCCCCGCCCCCTTCCTCCAGTTGCCATGGCGCCAAAATCCACCAAGGGAAAGGGAGTGGCCAAGGACGCCGGAGCCACGGAGCCGCCGGAGAGTGCGCTGGCAGTGCAGCGGACGCAGTCCGCCTTCTTCCCCTCGACGGTCGACGTGTTCAAGCTTCGGGACTCCTTCAGGCCCCTGTGGGGAGTGAAGATGGGGGGAGAGAATTCGGGGCATCCGACTACGCGTGTCATCCTCGCCGACTGCGCCGAGGCTGCCCCAAATCGGTACCCCTTCTTTGTTGATTATTTCTCTTGCGGGCTCTGTCCTCCCTTCTCCGATTTCTTCAGCGACATCATGCACACCTTCGGCTTCCACCTCCTGGGTTTTACTCCGAATGCGGTGGTGTGCATGGCCCTTTTCGCGCATCTCTGCGAAGGCTTTGCCGGGGTGCACCGCAACACGACGCTCTTCCGCCATTACTTCTTCCCTCGGATCCAGACGGGAGGTACCATCTCGGGGTGCATCGCCTGGATCCCAAAATCCAAGGGAGTGTACCCGGACTGCGCCATGAAGGAGAGGTGGGAAGAATGGCGGGGCCGGTGGTGCTGGATCAAAGAGAAGGACCCGCCGGTGTTCTACAGAGTTTGCCGGGCACCGCCGGTTCGCGGAAGCGGTTGGAGCGACGTTGACGCCGACGACGAAAAGCTCACGGCCACCATCACCAGGATTCTCCGGCTTACCCAGGCTGGGCTCACCCTCGAGATGATCGGGGCAGACTTCATCCGTCGCCGGATCGCTCCTCTGCACAACAAGGGGAGGCCAGCATGGCTCTTCACCAACCCCGCCGACATCATGCGGCTCCGCCCTGGCCTCGACCAAAACTTTACAGTGATGGCGCACGCCCATTTCTGCTAGCGGATCTTCCAGCTTGATGTGGGCCGCAACAGCGAGGTTGAGCGGATCGGCAAGGTTGCGAGGGCCGCCGCGAAGGCCGGCAAGGTCCACAAGGGGCCTCTGTTCAAGCTACTGACGGGGGTGGTTCCGTTGTGCAAAAACCCGCGTCGGTCCGATATCATCGCCATGATGCCAGACTGCAACACGCACGGCCATGTCCCAAGTTGGAAGGAGCCAGAGGACACTGAAGTGCAGCAGTTCTTCGACACCCTGCACGAGGTGCACGTCAACACCGACGCCGAGTGGCTGCTTGTCCAGGACACTTCCCAGGCGGAGCTGGACTACATCGCCACCAGGGAGAGGGAGGCGCAGCTTGCCAGGGAGGCCTGCAATGACAGCGGAGTGGAGGACAAGGTCGCGACGGCCGCTGAGGAGGAGGAGCTCGCCCGGTGGGCGATGGCCGCCGAGGGAGTCAGCAGTGCCGGTGCCGAGGCTCCTTTGGTTGAAGACATGACCGGCGGGTCGTCGGAGGAGGAGGAGGAGGTTGAGGCCGCAGAGCCGACGCCACCTACAGGGAGGGGGCGAGTCCTGCGGCGGGCCTGTTTTGGCGAGCCGGTCCGGCCCGGCAGGGCTGCGCGGTCACAGCTGACCTTGGAGGAGCCCGGGCGCCAGACGAGGGCCGCGGCGGCAAAGAAGCCGGCGAAGGCCGCGGTGAAGAAGAAGACAGCCGCCCCTTCTTCGTCCGCGCGTGCCCAGACACCACCCCCTTCCCCTCCTCTGACGAGTGTTGATATGGAGGTTACTTTTGACTACGGATCCCTCAGCCCGAGGAGGAAGAGGACGATAGCAGAGGAGGAGGCGGACGACGAGTAAGTATCTGGTTCCTTTTCGTTATCTCTGCCTCCTCAATCTGCGTTGCTTGTCTTGACTTGTTTTCATCTTTGCAGGGACGGGGAGACGCTGGCCCAGAGAGCGAAGAGGGCCAAGGTCTCGGTGGGCGGCCAGCCCTCAGCTGGTACTTCGGGGGTGCCATTGGTGGTGTTGAGCAGCCCGGACAGCAGCCCCCGGCAGAGCCCCCAACATAAGTTCATCACTCTTCTCCCATCGACATGTGTCAGGGGCATGACACCTTGGCGCTGACCTTGTCAAGTACGCAGGAGGAGAGCAGCAGCAGGAGGAGCCACAGAGGGCTACTCCCAACACGCCGCCCTCATCGACCACGCCGCCCCGGGGGCGTCCCCGGCAAGGGCGCCAGGCACCGGGCCCATGCAGATGGAGGAGGAGGAGGAGAACTTGGGCGCCGGCGGCTTTGCCTCGACGCCAAATGTTGGCGGGAAGGGGGCTTCCGTTTCCCAGCCGGGTACCAGCACAGGTAATCTGTTTGCCGTTCGTCCCTGCTTCCCTCCTTTCTCTCTTTTTTGCTCCTGGTCTTGGCCTTGCCTCGCCCCCTTCTTCGGCGCCCAGATCCCTTCTTGGTGAGCCCAAAGGACGTGGACGTCATCGTTGAGGGCGTCGCCAAGGCCGCCGAGGCGAACGCCGAGAGGATCGCCGCCGAGGAGGCCGCCAAGGACGTTGCCGAGGGGGCCACCGGGGAGGCCGGCAAGGTTGCCGCTGAGGAAGAGGAGGAGGCTGGTGACCAGCCTTCCTCCTCTACTGCTTCCACCTTCCAGGCGCGTCGAGCACCAGGACACCTGTTGAGGGAGAGGTGTTCGATGATGAGGTGCTTGCCGCTGCCGGGCTTGAAGTCGTCAACAAGCCGATCATTAGTGGTGACGGCTCGCAGGAGGAGCGGCTCCTCCACGCCATGGGCGCCAGCTTTCAAAAGCTCCAGGCGCTCCATTGCGCCCGCCTGGACAAGGCTAAGTCCAGGATGGTGGTGGTCGAGAAGGCGGAGGCGGACCTCCAGGAGCGCGTCGTCGAGGCGCAGGACTAGTTCCGTGAGGCCCACAAGGAGCTCAAGGCGGCCCAGGGTGAGCAGGCCAGGCGCGACGTGGAGCTCACCATGAAGCTCGCCGGCGTCGAGAAAGTTCAGGAGGCGGCGAAGAACTTGGCCGAGGCCGCCGAAGCCGCTCGGACCCAGCGCGAGGCCACGCTGAACTCCCAGGAGGAGGACCTTGCTGCGTGCGAGGAGAAGCTTGCTGCCATGCTCGCGGCAAGGACGCAGAGGTGGATAAGCTTGTCTTGCAGCGGACCAGCAAGCTGGAGCAGAGGCACAAGGAGGCACTCAATGCCCAGGGCCAAGTTCACGCCGGCAAGGTGGAGGAGCTGGAGGCAGAGTGCGACAGGCTGAAGGAGCAGGCCCTGAAGCTGTCCCGGGAGCAGGACACGCTCAACAGTGCCTTGACAAAGGCGCAGGGCGTGGTCATCCGCAAGGCTGGGGAGCTCTCTGAGGCCAACAACTCCATCAAAGACCTCAAGCTGAAGTTGGAGGGTCTCGAGAAGGTGTTGTCGGAGGCCGCAACCCGAGAGGGGACCCTGGCCAAGGAGCTGGAGGCTGAGAAGCTGTTGCAGAAGAACGAGGGCCTCAACTTCGCGGACCACGTGGAGGACGAGAACCGTTGGCTCAATCGCCTTGCCACCGTCGCCAACCGGGCCGCTGCGCAGCTAGCCACCATGGGGATGCTGGACGTGAGGTACGTCCCGGAGCGGGGTGTGAGTGCCAATTGCAGCCTGGCCATGTTCTTTGAGAAGGTCGTCGGCGCTCTGGAGCAGCTCCATGCCTACCGGGCGGCCTCGCTGGCCGACGAGTCCCGGAGGTTTTGCCAGGGTGCCATGACCAAGGTTCTCACCAAGACGGCGCACTGGTACCCCAACCTCGACTTTGACGCCGCGCTGGAGAGCTTGCCGGAGGGAACCGACCTTGCGCCGCTCAGGGAGCGCATCGAGCCCATCATCAGCCGAGTCGGCGAAATTCAGAGGGTGGAGGGCCAGCGCCGGGATTAGGCATCCTGTTCTTTTTTATCGCCGCTGCAGGTTCACAACCAAGACAATTGGTATCTCTAGTTAGAACCGCAGCAACAATTTGATGTAACATAACTCTGCAGTATCATGCATGTTATTTCCCTGTTCGATTTTCCCTTGTATGTCCACCCTATGCAACTAGGTAGGCTTGCCGGCACGTAAACCCAGGGCGGCGTCGTGGGGACGGATCCCCATTGGCCTGCCGGGTGTGCTTGCTGCCGGGCAAACCACCTTACCGTCCTTAGCGCGGCCGCCCGAACTGTCGAGTTTGACTCGAGTTAGAGTCAGGAGCGTTGCCAGGTGCGGAAGGCTACCCCACCACTCTCCACACGGCAGCTTTGAGCTGTTGAGCGGACTCGAAACAGAACAAAGGCGTTGTCAATCGTGGGGGGGGGCCTTGCGTGCAGGTTTCCCATACATAGGCCAGATCTCCGAGGACGATAACCTTTAAGTGTAAGAGGAAATAATCCAAGGCTCTGAATGACTTAGCTTTTCTGTCGCCGAGACGGTGTCGTTCCTCCAGCCGCTTTCTTCTCAGAAACTGAAAGCGATGAAGAACCGCTAGGCCAACTACCAGACCAAATTCTCACAATTGCGCCCCCTACATGGCGCGCCAAAAAGATGTCGGTGTGAAACGACACCTGTGGGATCACAAGAATCCCTACTACGGTTGTCGGGGCGCAGGGTTGCGAGGAGAGCAGGGCTAGTAGACAGCACGAGGATTGTTTACCCAGGTTCGGGCCGCAAGGATTCGTAAAACCCTAGTCCTGCTTTGGTGGGTGTATTTCTGAGAGTTCTTGAGCTCTCGAACTAGCTGTGGTCAGCGTGTGGTTCCAAAGAGCTGAATCCCTCTCCTTGTCGCCTCGGGCCTCCTTTTATAGGAAAAAGGGGTTGCCACAGTGGCACACAGGAGGTGGAAAGGTCTACAGTGGCACGAGGTTATCCCTTGTATTACAGGACAAGGTGCATTTAATGCACCGCTTAGGTGTCCTCTTGCTTTATCAGGGACGGGGGAGAGGCCCGTCCCATCCGTCGCCGCTTCTCCTTGCTTCGACACGCGCCTCGGCCAAGGATGCGTGCGGTGCCATGTAGGCAGGCAGGCAAGTGAGTCGGCGTGGTGGTGGAGCCTTCATGAAGATCTGCATGCCACCACGCAGGCACTTGATGAGTTGGCCTGGGAGCAGCATGTTGCCACGCAGGTGCCCGCCCAGCTGGTTGGGCTGGCAGCTGCATGTGAACGGCGGTGGGAGCTTGGTTGACGTGAGCTTGGCGGTGGCCTTGCCGGCGTCTTTGGCGGGGGCCTTGCCGGGTGGCCCGGCAAGGGGTCTCGCCATGGCGTGTTGTCGTCCTTGGCAAGGATCTTGCCGGGGGTCTGGTGGCCTTCCTTGGCAGGGATCTTGCCGAGGATCACCGTCTTCTAATCTGATCTTGAATATGTCTTCACAAAGATCCGTATGCCACCACAGGGGTGCCTTCCCGAGCCCTGGCCCTATGCTGATGACGGCACTGGGAGTCGTGGGCTCAAGGGTGGCTCGCCCTGTTGGCGTGGGGTGAGCTATCCCGGCAAGAGTCTTGCGGAGGCCGCTGAGGCCACCCAGCAAGGGTCTTGCCGGGGGAACCTGCTTCGTCCCTCTGCTCTTTGTGGTTTTGGCCTTGGCGTTGCTTTGATTGTCTTGGTCTTCGATCTTACCTTGGCTCACCTCCCTCGTTCTGCTTGGTGTGGCCCTGGGCGCGGCTCTGACTGCCCGTGCATAGGAAAAGGGGTACAAAGATGCGCCCCTATTTTATACACCGACAGTGTGTGCATGTGTTTTTCCCTAGGATTTGTGTGGTTCTCCTATTGGTTCGATAACCTTGGTTCTCACAGAGGGATACACTTATCAGCTACTATATTGCTTCACCCTTCCTCTTTAGGGAAAATCCCAACGCGGCTCACAAGTAGCATGTACTAGGATGTGCAATGATCTAACGTAACATGTTTTACAATGATGAACAGTGGTTGTGCCAATAAAATCATGTCAGCTCTATGATCCTGCAAAGCAATATGACTATGGAATACACCAGTCATGTGAATAGTAACGGTGGAAGTTGCATGGCAATATATCTCAGAATGGCTATGAAAATGCCATACTAGGTAGGTATGGTGGCTGTTTTGAGGAATGATATAATGAGGCTCATTTGTGATAGAGTGATACGTCTCTGACGTATCTATAATTTTTGATTGTTTCATGCTATTATATTATCAATCTTAGATAATCTATATATCATTTTTGGGGACTAACCTATCAACTCAGTGCTCTTGGAGATATGCCTGAGAGGCAATCATGTAATATGATATTTCCTATGTGTTTATGAATAAAGATAGTCCTTGGATTTTATCAATGATGTGTTCCAACAAGTACATGACTTGTTTGTGGGACTATGCATGTATGATGACTGTCCTAAAAGGTCCCTAGTAGAAAGGGTTGTGTGGACACGCAGCCGACTAGAGTAGCATATGACATGGTGGATGACTCGGTCTCACTGGCCATGGCCCATGGAGCATTGGATGCTAATCAGATAATATGGACTCGGAAGGATCTGTTCGGATTCGATATAGTCAGATCCGAGTCTAGATAAGGTATGAGTCGAATAGACCCAACTATGAGACACAACGATAGGTCATCTATGAGTCTCTAGTACAACATACGTTCTATGTCCTAAGACCTGCGCTGACGCATGTACTCGGGATGGTGAGAGACCTGCTTTGGGCTGACCAAACGCTACTCCGTAACTAGGTAGTTATAAAGGGTAGGTTTTGGGCTTGTCCAGACCCATGCTGCCAGATATGATCGAGCAAGATGGAATTTGCCCCTCCGATCAGGAGAGATATACTCTGGGCCCCTCGTGTGATCCAACCAAGATAAGCATAGCTATGAGACAAGGATTATGAGATAATATGGTTTGTGGTGGGCATCACTAGAACAAGAAAGAGGCCAGGCTAGCAAAAGGATGACAGACTCGCCTTGAGCCTGACAACATATATCATGTGGCAAAGGGAACAGAAGTGTGACTTGTTGTACAGGTTCACAAACCGGCTTCATTGTCTACTTGGTGATCGGCACGCCTTGCTAGAGGCCTCTACCAGCCGAGCAGGTCAGAGGTGATTGATACATCTCCAATGTATCTATAATTTTTGGATCGCGCTAACTGCCACACGTGTGGCAGAAAGGGAGACGCACCACACGTCTCTAATGTAAACAGATTGCCACGTCATCGCATGCATGCATGTAGGAATCTTTTTGGATTTTCAGTTTTTAAAATGTTTTATCTCTTAAACAAAAAATCCGATTGAAAATCCGTTTTCACCATTAAATCCCTCGCGATGAGATCTTCGAAACTAGATCCCATGTTGATATGTTTTGATGAAAAAAAATTTGGATTAAAAGTTGCCATGTCTATTGCATATGAATTGCCATGATGTTTACACTGAAGTTGCCATGATATGTTTCAGCTATTTTCTTCTACATTTAAAAGTAAATTTTGACATTTATAAAATGGGGAATTAAGAAACTAGACTTGCCATGAACCATAAACTAAAATTGCCATGATACATGCACGTAAAATTGCCATGGTTCATACAAAAAATAATTTTCATGGTCAAAGTACTGGAGTTGCCATCATCAAAATACTAAAATTGCCATGATCTACAAACTAAAATTGCCACATGGCAACTTTAGTTTAAGCCCTATGGCAACTGCAGTGTAAACATCGTGGCAACTTCTGGCAAAAAAAATTCGTGAAACATATCAACATGGGGTCTAGTTTCGAAGATCTCGTCGAGACGGATTTAATGATGAAAACGGATTTTTTGTTCGCTTTTTTATTTAGGAGATACAACATTTTTAAGCCGAAAACCAAAGAAAATTCTGCTGATGTCATCTATTCATACGTGGCAAAATGAGTGGTGATGGAGGCGTGTGGGCGATGTGCAAACACCCACACGTGTGGGCGTTAACATTTTCGTAATTTTTATTGTTTCATGATATTATATTATCAATCTTGGATACTTTATATGACTTTTTGCGCTATTTTATATTATTTTTGGACTATCATATTAACCTAGTGTCGTGCATACGACCATCTATGGGATCATGATGGTCCCTTTGCAGTTTGACTAGAGGGATTAACAAGTACAAAGAGCAGAATTAGCAAAATCGTGCAAGGTTTATCCAGGTTCGGGCCGCTGTAAAGCGTAAAACCCTACTCATGCTTTGTATATTGGATGTGTATGTGTCCAGTTACAAGGTGCGCATGTCCCGACAAGGTGCTTAGAAGGTGCGGCTACTCGTGCAAATGGACATGGTTTCGACCTTTGTTAAGGTAGCCATGGGCCTTCTTTTATAGATTAAAGGGTCACCACAGTGGCAAAATGGTAAATACACACTGTATATAGTGGCTACAGTGCCAAATACCTAACTCTCACGGATTAGGACAAACGCATTTATTGCACACGCACGTGTAGCAGAGAATAACTGCCACAATCTTCTCTTTTACTGCGCCCTCCCACCATGCGTATTACATGCAAGAGGTGGGATTGGGAAAGCGGGGCGGTTGCTGGAGTAGTGCGCCTGACAAGGTGCAATCACTTCGAACAGTAAAGAGCCAACCCCCGCTCCTTCCCTCTAAAGAGGAAACCATGGAGAGCGTTGCTCATTTATCTCTTCCCATTCCAATCTAGCAGCTGTCGTCGTCTTTTCCCCTCACCTCTCCCCTTCTCCGTTCTTCCCCCAGAGGCCAAGGGTGTATCATAGTCACAAGTGCGGGGGCTAGCCCAAGTGTCCATGGAAGAAGCGCAAATCACAGTCATGGAAGGCGCGACATCCAAGGCCAGGCTGGTCATGGAGGAATGCCCGCCCTTCCACCCCAGGCGGAAGCCCACACGGTGGAGACGCGTATGAATTCGTCGCGGCGCTGCACCATCGGCCACGCAGCTAGCTACGGCTCCCAAACCCCTTTGCAAGGGTGATGGAAGACGGCCGACCCTCAGGCATGTGGCTGCAGGCGGACAGTTGCTGCAATGGTCCCGCCTGGGTGGCGACCGAAATCTCCCCCGACGGCTTCATGTATCTGACGCGGGGGTGGAAGTCATTCGCCCGCTCCCGCAGCCTAGGGCGTGGAAATCTTCTCCAATTCAGGTGCGAAGGATCCACCACGCTCTTCGTGAAGTTCTTAGGGGCCTCCGGCGGCCGTATGAAATGTTGTGCAGAGAGCTCGAGCAACAGCGACGTCGACCCCTTCAGTGATAGTAAAGATGATGAAAGCTCCTCAAGCGTCAAGAGCGAGGGCGACGATTCTGACTAGGTGAAGATGGTACTCTAGTTGAATCTTGAAGACGGGACGCGCCCTAATTAAGTTCTTTTTCTTTTTCCCTCGTGCTGTATCCAATGTAACCCTACGGGGATGTAAGGAAAAATGTTGGCAGACACTTTTGAACAGATATCCTATGTTTACTGTGTTTGATGAATATGTGTTGTCTCCCCTTGTTCAATTTTGTTTTTGCATGATGTGTTCCTACCTTGTTTGGAAACTTGCTGGCGCACACACTTGCCACAAGCGCTTGAGGAACGGGTCCTTAGTAGCCTGCTGGAAGTGCTGCTGTCGGCAAGGTCTCTTGGCGATCTCGGTGCAACTACTTAAATTGTTGAGCGAACTCAAAACAAAGTAAGAGTGCGGCTGATCATGATAAGGTTCCTTCGCATGCAGGTTTTCCATACAAAAGCCAAAATGTTCAAGGGAAAGTAGCTCTACAACAAAGAATTTGTTTAGAAGTTTTTCAACTTAGCTTTTCTTTGTTGTACTTCTTATCTTGGAAAAATAACTTGAACGTCACTTGTTGGTTTCCATACCATCACTACCCCGGCAAACATGCACGTGAGGCAACCCTTTGTCCTTTGAGAAAAAGAAAGAAGAGAAAATAAAGGTATGGAACCTCGACGAGCAGCAGGAGCGGCGCATCAGAAGCAGGGGTCGCGGCTGCAGGCGCGCATGAGGCAAGGCGCCGGGGCGCGGGAGGGGCGCGAGGGCGCGGCCGTGGCGGGGTGGGGAGGCCCGTGGGCGCGGCTGACTTGGGGTGAGCGCGAGCGTGCGCGTGTGGAGCAGGACCATGGGCGCGGTGAGCACGGAGCGCGACAATGCCGCGACTGCCTAGGACAACTAGCTACGGCGCACGGGAGGGAGCGAGGGGAGGTCAGGGAGGACCGGGGGCTCACCTGCTCACCAAGGGGTCTTCAACGAGGTCGAGGGAGCCGGGGGGACTCGGACGACGGCGGGTCGAAGAGGTGGCCGAGGTGGACGCCTGCGGGCGACAGTGATGAGTCTTCTCGGCTCCGATCCATCGGTGAGGGAGACAAAGCAAGCGACGGCGGTGCTCCTAGACACGAAGGCGTGGCGAGGGAGTGGTCGAGGCCATGGCAACGGCGAAGACACGACGGCGGCGGCGGGCAGAGAGGGACGAGGGAGAGGAATGGGGAGGAGTGAGGGGTTAGGGTTCGAAAAGGGGCTCCGAGGGACCTAGTAGGACGCCGGAGCGTCGCCAGATGGCCGGCGCGTGGCCGTCCTGGCCACGGACGCTGCGCGCACCTCCATGGCGCCCTCGATGAACAGAAGTAGGAGAAGCCTCAAGGGTGGGCTGGGCCGGGTCCTTTTTGACTTAAAGCCCAGCAGTACAATGCATCTCTAGCCTTTTCTAATTTCTTCTTCTGCTAATTAATATAGCTCATTTTTTATATTCATCTAAGGTACTAAATGAATTATGTTGAATATTAAGTTTGTCAGATAAATACTATGCAATATTATGCACTACCACAAAAGTGTTTGGGGATTATTTGAATTCATTTACATTTTGTTTAAATATAAATGGTTTAAATGAGGTTGTTTAGGCACTGTTTTTGGGTGACAACTTTTAAATAAGCAAACAAGTGACATAGCTTTTCTCCACCATAATTAACTATGGATTATTTTCCCTTACATCTACTTTTAGTTTTCTTATTTGTGAATTTCTTAATTTCACTTACAGTTTGAATTTGATTTAAAGTGGAATTTGAAATGAGATATGAATCAAAGATGATCAAGACTAATTAATCATGATGACTTGGCACCATTAGTGTAAGGTCACTGTAGCATGACACTGGGGGTGTTACACATAGGTGTTGCTCCGTTCTTCGCGTGTAGTGGAAAGTGGCCCCTAATCATGGTAATGGTGGGAGTTGTGCCCTACCATTAACCAAAGAGTTGCGGACGCCCCTACTCTTCTTTAAATTGCCTAGTGCTTCACATCTCGCCATCCACTTCATATTCTTCCCTAGAATTGTTTTCCTTACACCTTCTTCCCAATCTTCGACATGGCTCCACTTCGCCACTGCAGTCCTTGACCCGCGTTGTCGTCGCCTCCTCCACTACCTTCGTCGCAGGCAGAGACACTCGAGCTGCTACCAAACCATTCGGTCGCATCAGAGGAGAGTGAGGATTTGCGAATGAGGTAACTTGCGCGAGCAATTTGGATCTGTGTTGTGGGGCTCGCCTGGGCTGATGCGAGACATAAGCTGCTAGAGATGCGCGCACGGGTCCATGCTTATCCATATCTGGGAGATTCATTTGCTGGGAAGATCAATATCCTTGAGAGGAGGGTGATACGTCCATTTGCATCACTATTTCTTATTATAGTTTCCTTTGTATCGTTGATATTTTACACATTATAGCTCAATTCAAATGTCTTTTTCCCTTCAGTTGGCATGAAACACATAATGCTAGAAAATAGGAGCAAAAATATGACAGTGAAGCAATTTTCCAGACTCATAAATCGCTAAAAACTCCCCCAAAAAAGAAGAGAAGACCCACGTAGCCAGAATATGGGCCCTGTGCACACAGCCTGCCCACGCGGCCTTTTTTTTAGGAACTTATTACGCTTTCACGTAGAAAATGGAAGATCTACGTACGCATATAAAAGAGCTCTTTACCCATGGCAATAGAGCAGAGCCTGCGTACAATACCTTTTAGGGCTTCTTTGGATTGCAGGAATATGAAAATGCAGGAATAGAAAAAATGCAGGATTGAGATATCATGTACAATAGAATCCTACAGGATTTTAGAACATAAGAATTTTGCAATAAGTGTCTTTGGATGGTGCATAAGAAAGAAACATGTGAATTCTAGAACATTTGAGGAGAGAGAGTAGGGAAAGATAGGGAAAAAATAAAAAGAGGTTTGAGTCATGTTAAAATTCCAATGGAATTGGGGGTAAAGGAATGCATTTCCTAGGAATTTGGTAGGCTTGGTGATATGATACAAAGGACTTGCATAAGAAAAAAAACCTTAGGATTCCAATCCTTCAAAATTTCTACGAATCCTTCATGCCAAACAGTATCATTTTTTATTTCTTTACTATTATGCATGTGAGTTTACATAACAATTTATGAGCACATGGTTTTAGTCAAATTTGGATAGGACATTTTCAAAGGTTTACTACAACTCACATCAACCAAAAAAGATGTCCCACATAGGCACATACTCCAGCAAATACTCCCCCAACACCAGGAGTACTAAGAACTACGTGGATTCAAACAATATTGTTCAGTTCTTTGAGTAAATAAATGACAATATTACCACGTGACCAATGTGGCAAGCAATCTAAAAAACTAAAAAAAATGATAATATTTTTGTTTTTGTTCAATAGAGGCGGATCCCTCCCGGGCAACCTAAAGAAAGCCATATAAAGCACTTTCTAGTCCTTGAAATGAAGAAAGGCAGTAATTTCATACAGTTGTGGGAAAGACACCTCACGCATCAGGAATCAACACCAGGAAGCCTGATTCAGACTGAAATATGCCTGGCTCGGATGAATAGAAATAGTTCATGGCAAGAGACTGTGACAAAAGTATACGTATCAGAATACAATCGTGGGAGCTGTACAGCTCTCCTTATCCATAATACAAGAGATATTCTCATGTATATATACATAGCGGCTAAGAACATCGTATTTACTTTATCCAAGTAGTCATGGGCCTATGCTACCAGCTACATTACCGTCAGTGTTCATGTTCAGTGCTCGCCGCCATGAAACTCTAATCGAATAACACTTCGCGTACAGTCGGCGTGCCAGGAATGGCCGGGAATCACATTTGCAGCTCCCGGCGTGCTCATATTGATTTTGCGGGCTTCTCACGAACTAGGCTCCCTCCTATCCGGGAATCTCAAGTCACCTGGCTGACCGAACAGTTAGGCGAGGTCAGCTTTCAGCTTGCCATATCAGCTCCGATCCCTACTTTCTGATCGCAGAGGCTGGGGTAGCTCAAGCACAATGAGGAAGAAACTCCGCTCTGACTCTCTGATGTACTGCACCTCACCACCCATCAATTTGAGGATTTTCCTGCATACGCTTAGTCCAATGCCTTCTTGGGTCGTCCAACGGGCGTTACTGAACATATCTTGGACAATGTCAGGGGGGAGGCCCTCACCAGGACAGGCAAATCTGGAGAAACACACATAGATGAAAGGCAATCAAGGTCCAGCAGGAGTTACTCTATTGAAATTTGTACCAACACAAGAGATTGAACTTTTAAGCACTATTTGTGTCACCAAGCCCATTATAACCACCATTTACAATAAAATCTCCCCCAAACCATCAAGTAGAATGTTTGCGCATTTATTTATTCAAAACTACTCCCTCTATATCAAAATATAAGACGTTTTTTGACACCGAGTATATTGCAACAGAAGTAGAATTTTGTAATAACATGATTTACAGAAGATGATCATTTGATCCTACTGCTCATGAGTCAAAAGACAACACTGAAGCTGATAAAACCAAACGAGAACAGCATGTGGCAGTGAATACAACAAAGATGCATGCTACACCGAGAGATATATGTACTACTCCCTCCGCCCATGATATAAGATATTATTACAACCAATATATGAATACATTGGTTGTAATGACATCTTACATTATAGGACGGAGGGGGTACATAATAAATCCAATGACAAACACGAAAACATGCTAAAAATTCCTACAAACAAGCAAAACACCCAGCCGTTGATCAACCCTTGCTATGATTAACCAACCATGGGCACTGGATGGAATCAACAAACATTGATCGCGTGACTCATAGACCCATGCTAAATCCATGGCCACGTATATATAACTTAATAACCTTTCTAATATAATGTAATGAAGCTAGCTTTCTAAACTATGGCGCTATTTGTTAGCTCGTATATAGCTTTGTAATCTTCCTAATAATCCCTCCGTCCCACAATGTAAGACGCTTTTGCATGTTAGCTTGCAAAAACGTCTTACATTGTGGGACGGAGGATTGCAAGCTAACATAGCTTGCAAAAACGTCTTATATTGTGGGATGGAGGGAGTATAATATAATGAAGTCTTCCTAAAATATGACACTATTTGTGGCATGAGGCACAAGAAGTGCCAAAAAGATATGATGTGGCTTGACATCATGTGACCCGCGGATGGATGTGAATCGTGCAGTATTAAGACTCAATTTGCCTTCCCTTTATCTCTTTTGCTCTCACTAGAAACAAAATAATGCATGAATAAGTTAAAAAACATGAATGACAGAAATCAAATCTGAATCCTTCTAATCTGTTAAATAGCTCTCCAAATCTTTACACGCTTCTGCACGCGAACAGCGGTATTTACGCATGCCAGCTTGATACATCTCTTTTATCACATATATGCAACCAAACAACAAATACTTGAAGAAACAAACACACAGCTGATGTATGGATGCCTAAAAAACATGAGTTTCACAGATCCATAACACCCTGGCCCTCATCTTTCTAATCAGAAGGCTCAAATTTGAAGTTGGACCCTTAACCTTAAATCACACTGTATTTGCATCCATTTGTTAGGAAAACCAATCCCCATGACTGCTATTACAAAATGCGCTGGGTTGATTCTGATTAAATGTTCAACACCATCTTTTGCACTACTGAGTCATTGAATAGGAGTCCATTGCACCATGAAATTGTGTGACTTCCAGGTGACCTGAATTCGCATGCACACTGGCTACAAATTATGTACAGTATGTCTCCTGAAAAGCTGAATACGCTTGCGTCTACGTGGCATAAGCTGAGTCAGTACCGGTCTACCGCCATGAAGGCTGGACAGCACAGCGTAGGGGATCGGGGAGTAAAACACTGGTTAGGGAGGATGATCAAGGGAGATAATAGATTGATAACTACTCCCTCCGTCTCCCCCTTAAAAACAGAAGGATGGCACGGCGTAGGGGACTGGGGAGTAAAACACTGGTTAGAGATGATGGACAAGGGAGATAACAGATTGAGAGACACTAGTACTTTATATAGAACGACCAACTTGATCTACAAGTCAGATCTGAATTCAAACTCTAGACCGGACCATAAATCTACCTTCCTAGTTCAACTGGACTATTACTAATTTAGCCAGACACTTTATAACAGACCCAGTAGTATCCAACAAGGATGCTTAATACTTGATTTATTCCTTCTCTTAAACTTCCTACCTCTAACATAACCTATCCAATACCTTCGCCTATCTCCTACTGGCTAGTTCACCGACGGCCATAACGCTACGGTGATGCCACATCTCATTCCTTACATTTAACCTTTTCCCCTTCTCTAAAGACAATCTGTCAAATACTGTTGTTACTTTTGTGTTAGTTGGGAGCTTCATTTGTATTTTATGTTTTCATGAGAAAAATAGAAGCAATGTGATCAGCGTCAGGTGTACATCCAGTCAGGTTGCCCTATTAAAAACTAGCATATTCATGCCATGGCAATTATTGTATAACAAACAACAATTACAATGATTATGATAGTATTCATACTTTCCTAGTACTTATATAAATCATGAATAGTTCATGATAACCACATGTAACAAGGCACGGTTATACCACACATGACCAATAAAAATTTAAGCAATCGTTATCTTGCTTTCAATCAAGTTCAAGCAAAGGCATTCCTCTAAAGTAATGTAATATATCATCTTCATGTATATTGCAAAGAGACAGGAAAGCAGCTAACCTGAAGAGGAAGAGCATTGTTTCCGTTCCATCAGAATTTTGTTTTACGTTTGGTCTGACTTGTATCTCCACCCAGCCATTTTCAGTTGGAGCAAACCGGACCATGCTAAGCAAAAAGTCAGACAAAACTTGCTGGATTCTATATTGGTCACCATATGCCGAGGCTTCTTTTATTTCATCAGGGATATCTCGAATAAGTTGCAAATCTCTTTCTCTTAGCAATATCATCACTTGGCTGACAACAGCGTTCATAACATTTCCAAGTGAAAATTCACCTTTCTCAAGCACCAAAGAGCTGTAAAATAAGCCAAAACAGAACAAATAAATTTTTGGATAATAAATTGCTAAAGTACTTAACAGAGAGGTAAACTGTCATAGATCATGGAAAAGGTGAGATAATGCTTCTGTCTACACACCAGTGAATCCATATGAAATCACAGAGTACATAATAACACATGAAAAAAAGATAGTCTGCACAAAGCTGTGAGTTCGTATTCAAAAGGATATTCAGATTCCTTTATGTTTAAACTTCGCAAAATGATATGGGAGATTTTGCATAACATGAGCCGGAGCGTCCTTGGGGTAGAAGTGGTACAGATTTATTGTCCATCAATAAAAGCTGAGATGATTGACGAGTTGTGCAAGGCAACCAAAAGTATCTGAAATTTTAAGCAAGCAGATGAACTGCAACATCTGCAAACATGGTACCAAGTTTATACTAGGATGCTAGTATTATACTACCACGGATATATGCTTGGCACAAACTTCTTGCACAGGTTGAGGTTACGTGGGCTGTGAAGTTCACTTTAAGGTTTTGTAGGATGTGATAAATGCATAAGGATATTCCTTTAGTTTTGACATGATCCTAGATTCCTAGTGTGGTATTTGATGTAGCAATGTTGAGAATCCAGGCAGTACCACCAACGTGTTTTGAATGTTGCCCAGACAAAGCGAGTGTACAGTGAGATAGATGCCAAGGAGGCAAGGATGGAAAAAATGCAACTGTCATGAAGGGTTGATGTGCACAGAAAGAATTACACTCTAGAGAGGTGCCAAGACAGGGATTGGAGCTATCAGTGTCTGATGTACTTACTTCTCTAATCCCTTATCTTTCTTACATGCTTAATCAAACAAAATTAGTGCCAGCTGCCGTTCAAACTATTCAGAGTCCAAGCACATCTTGTGGAAGGAAAAGGCATCACACTCATAATAATAATAATAATAATAATAATAATAATAATAATAATAATAATATCAGAATACTGACCCGTCCTCAATACTTTGGAGGCTGGCATCCTTTACAATCTTGGACATCTGCTTCTCACAAGCAGCGCTAGTTTCAAGAAACTGCCTCTGGTCATCCTTTAAATCAGTCATCTCTAACAGGGAGTTTGTAAACCGTATACCACTGAGAGGGTTTTTTATCTCCTGGCAAATGTAAGCCAACTCCTTCATCCTGGCATAACACTTCTTTTCTTGTTGTCTCTGAATCTCAAAGGCTTGCTGTAATTCAGGGCTTGCAATCTGCAAGAAGCAGAAGGCACCTATGGTCTCACCATCCATTTTGCTCCTTGTGTTTGCAGTCAACAAGGCCTGTACATATTTACCATTCTTGTCAAAGAATGAAAAGGGGGACTTCTCAGAATCCTGCCCTCCTATAGCGTTGTGAAGGACAATCATGAACTTTGTCAGTGCATCTGGGCCCTTAAGTCGGCAACAATTTCCAAATACCTCCCCAACCAGAAGCTTACCAACAACTTCTCCTCTCGACCATCCTGTGAGTTTTTCCATCGCCGTATTCCATTCGGAGCAACATATGTTCTCATCTGAAGCAAATATTGGCGGTATTAGAGGATTGGGATTGTGTACAATAGCCTTGTAATCCCCTTGTATGTTGACAAATTTATCCATGACCACCTTTTGCCCTGTGATATCTTGGCCGACAAAACAAACACCAACAATACTTTTGGTGTAATCCCTACTAGAGCAGGCGTTGACAATAACAAAAATTGGTCCTTTAGATTGCTCTGACCCAAATGTCTTCAACTTAATCTCTACATTTGTGCCTTCTTCACCTGGATGAGAAACAAGTCCATAAACCATCACTATCCAATCCCACCATTTTCCATTAATTATAAGGCAGGTTGACTGTGTATAGACCAGGTAATTTATAATACTATAAACAGTACGAATAATGACATTTACTTCGGGTTAACTACTCCAATCTTTGATGATAAATTTGACATATTTTCAATTTGAGCATACTTATATACTAATTGTAAGATACTTTCATGTGAATGCCTGAAATTATCTGGTAAGCAATAGTGTGTAAATGATACGTCCAGAAACATAAATCGAGGAAAGAACAACCAAATTAGCAGGACTTGTAGTCAGGAATACCTTTTAAAGCTTGCGAGAGTAGCTTCTCAACTATTTCTTCAGATTCCTTGAAGATAAGATCTTTAACTAATGATTTGCCCATAGCTTCTTCAACTGTGAGGCCAGTCAACTCAGCAACCTTTGCATTCCACCCATTTATACATCCATAAGTATCAACTGCAAAGATGGGTACTGTAGCCGTCTCGATCAACCGAACCATCTCCCTTGCTACTGAACTCAGCTCATCTATTCCCCGCAACTCTAGTTCCCCAAGCTGAACCTGACCATTGACAATGGCTTTTGAGTTACTAGTGCCCTCTCCTGCATCTCTGAAGGAGTCCCGCAATATGAGCTGCAAGGAATGTATTGCATCCATCTCAGCATTCTCCCAAGGTAAGCTCCTACTCTTCACCACTTCAAGAAATGCCTTGAATGATGATCGTGGGTGCATCCGCTGCCCATCATCCTTATCCTCCGGATGATGCTTTGCACCACCCCATTTTATCTCCTTGGCTGTGTGTGACCGGAACCAAAACAAATAATCACTCGGCGTGATATAAGCTACTGCCATTCCGCACACTGCATCCCCTAATGCAGTAGCACCGGGGTAGCCTGCATCAGCCAGGCTATCTGTGCTGAGCCCTGTGGAGTCTCCATGGCACACCGTCAACCACTCGATGATATCCTTAATCTGAGCCTCTGTGGGGGTGACACCAAGTGGGTAGTACTTCCCGTGGTAAAACAGTGCAGCACCATCACACTTCACAAGGTCCATTATGCTTGGGCTCTGTGTGACAATGCCAGTAGGTGAATCCCGGAGTAGCATGTCGCACAGTAACGTCTGTGTTCTGAGAATATGTTTCTCTGATAGTTGGTGCGCAAGCTGCAGCTCCATGTTGAGCTGCAGCCCAAAGGCCTGCATGAGGAACTCACATGCATACCGCAGTGGGAAAGGGATGCACCGTGGAGATGTGTGGTGGCACACCACTAACCCCCACAACTTCATCGCCGACGGGATGACGCCCCGCGTCATGTTGTGCTCATCCTCCCCACCGCTACTGATGATCACTGCCATGACGAGAGATGCAATCGACCCCATGTTTGCCATGTACTGCGCATGGCACCCATGTGGGGAGCGAAGAGTCGACCCAACTAAGCACAGCGGCTGTGGCATTGCAGGGTCCTGGATGACCCTCACCGCAGCTGCGTGGCAATCAGCAATCATCCGCACACGGTTTTGCCGGAACAGGAAGCGTGATGCCTGCGGGATATCAGTGGCAGGATAATGCAAACCGAGGTAGGGCTCGAGGTCACCACGCCGGCTCTCGGCGAGGACTTCCCCGTGCTCGTCATCGTGGAATTTGTACACCATGACGCGGTCATAGCCCGTGAGCTCACGGACGTGCTCCACGACGGTGTCGCAGAGGAGCTTGACGTCCCCGCCAGGGAGCGCCTGGAGACGGGAGATGGCGCGGACGGCGAGCTTCTGGGACTGGACTGCGCCAGCGATGGAGAGGGCCGGGTCCTCGGTGCGGGCCGGCTCGAGGTCGATGACAACGCCGACGTCGATGCGGTGGAGGATGGCGTAGAAGGGCTTGGATGAGACCCTGGAGTGGATCCAGAGCGGGTTGAGCAGCGAGATCTCCCGTGCGGCGAAGGCGCGCTCAAGGAGGACGCCGGAGGAGGGAGAGAAGAGGAGGCGCGCGTCGGCGCCGAGAGAAACGGGGGGAGGCGCCGCGGAGGAGTCGAGCGACGGGACGGAGTGGTGAGGCGATAGGTCGAGCAGGTCGGCGGCGTTCTCGGAGAAGGCGAGGAGGCGGAAGGAGGAGTCGTCGGCGACGGCGAGCGTGCAGCCGAAGGGCTGGATGTGGCCGCCGCGCTGGATGCGCGAGAGGTAGGCGGCGATCTGCTGCTCGGAGGAGGGAGTGGGCGGCGCGAGCAGCGACTGAGAGTAGTCGAAGCTGCGCCCCGACGCGCCCGACTGCTCGAACACCGCGTGGAGGCCGGCGTCCAGGGTGTACTGCGCCACGGCCTTGGAGACCGACTCCGTGGCGGCCGCGCTCCCGGCCGCGCCTCCCCCTCCCCCTCCCGCGCGGGAGGTGCTCCCGCCCGAGGACTGCGTGTGATTCTGGTGCGGCGCGGCGGGCCGCGCGGAGGAGGGGGAGCGCGTGGGCGTGGCGCGGCTTCCCGAGGCCATGGCGACGGCGCGGTGGTCGGAGACAGGCCTGGATTAGGCGGCCGCGTCCGTTTGGGCAGCTCGTCCGATAGCTAGCCTCGCGGCTATGCGGTTAATGGAGACATTGTTTCCGACTTTGGGAGTGGGAGGATAAAAAGATGGGAGCGGCTCGATTTACAGAGGAGGATACTTGAGCAAGGCGCTGAGACGATGACGATGCGATGGCTCGAAAGGGAAGGTCAGGGACTCAGGGGATAGATAGAAGAGAGAGTGTGCTGTCTCTCCCGGTGAAAAAAATGAGACCAACCCAAGGGCTAACCCACGTTGGCTTTTCTTTATAGGAGAAACTCCGTGAGCACCATGTGTCCGTGCGGGACTCGAACTCGGGTGGGCTGGCAGCAACCTCAGCTGCCCAGCCAACGGGTCGACGCCCCGTCCTCCTCTCGCGGTGAAGATGACGACCAACTGGTGTGAAGTTAGATATATCTTCACTGGTTGTACTCTGTTTCTGAAACTGCACTGTCCTTGTATATTATTTATTTAAAACATCAAGTACATGTGAGAACTTTTTTTTGCGAGAAGTACAGATGAGATACTACCACCAACACATGTGCGCTTAGCGAACCAACATGTAGTTGAATGTTTAGGAGGACAGTGGTATCTCCAATCCATCAGGATTCAAATCCTGATGCTCGCGTTTATCCTGAATTTATTTTAGGATTTCCGACGTTACACGCTCAATGAAAGGAGACGTTCCAGTTGATAACAAGGCGTTTACAATAACTTCGTAAAATTTAAAGGTGACATGTGCATGTATTGTGTTAAAATAAACATGTGCGCTCATACTCGATCAACAAAATAAACATATGCATCAGGATAAGGAGCTCTATTTTGATTGGATTCAAATTATTTATGGATTTGCTTTTCTAGCAAATCTAATTTTCCGGTCGTGCTTGTTATAGCTTTGGATGGATTTAAATCGAGTAAACAACATAAAGCTATCATATTTGATGCTAGGGTTCCGAAAAACTACCACTTTCTCCAATTTTCTAAAAAGCTACCATAAAATTGGTTGGTTGTTCCAAAAAACACCAATGACTTAATGATAACTATGTTGGTTAACTTTTAAGTGTGATTATGACAGCTCGGGACCCCTCTTCAGGTTGGCCCTAAATCAGTTAGCTTTGACCATTAAGTTGATCGTTGACGGGTTATGACATGTGGGGCCCACATATTTTCTAAATGCAATCTAGTCCCTACAAAAAAATAAAAGCAATTGGGTCCATGTACTACTCTTTAAAAAGTAATCAGGTCCTTGCGAAAAAAAGCAATCCGGTCCCTTGATCGGGTCCCTGTTGGTGGTGACCGGTCGTGGCTATGGAGCGCCTGAAGGTGGCCATGCGTGCTCTTGCCATCCTGCCTCCATTGCCATCCTAGCTGCTCAACGCTGCCGATGTAGCCCATGTCCTCATCCGAGCCCAGTTGCCCCACCCGTCGCTCGACCTCCCCGATGCCCGTCGTGAGCCCCGGTGCCTTGCACCCCTTCCCATCGAAGTTGTTTCCTGCTCTCTGGCGTGACTAAAGTGCAACCTCTCTCACGGTAGGTAGCCATTGATGGAGCTCCACCTCACGACCATCTCCTGATAGAGGCGAAGGCGTCCCATCTTTCGATGAAATGGCGGCTATCGTTTATGGTGGAGTAGACGTTGACGATCCGACTACGAATATGTGAGGACGTCACGCCTTAGCAATCGCTAAGCCAACTCCGAGAGGTTATTGACCACGCCGGAGCACGATCAACATGACCATGAAGGTCTATTTCCTGCAAGCAAATGAAGAACAAGCAAGAAACTAAGATTGCAATCTAGATATTGCGAATATAAGATGAAAGCTTTATTGATCAAGGTGGGGTTCTGTGACGCCTTGGTCTGGTCGTTGAACACAAACGAAGTACGCGAAGTTGCAGCTATGGCGAACTTTTAATCTAAACAATACCCAAAGTCTAAACGACGCCCTAAGGGTTGTATATATGGAGGAAGAGGGGGAATTTCATGGCCCTTGGAGGAGGGTTCCAAAACCAACCCTAACTCTTGTTTCCCCACACAAACGGACTCTAAAAATAGCCTATACTTAAGTATTTCAAAATTACATGGGCCTGACCCAATAATAAGGTGATGCAGCACCTAGAATAGTCTCTGGACGAAATTTATGAAGTGGCATCTTGTATATTTCATCCAAGGCTTCATGCACTCATTATAGTGGCTTCAAAGTCCTGAAATCATCACTTGTAACTTCGTTCTTGTTCCCCTTGCGCATGCCATCATCTCCATGCTTGGTCTTGCTCCAGTGTTCATCCCTCTTATCCATGTCAGGCCCTTCATTTGTAAGCAAAACAAATGTATCCAATTTAGACAGCATCATATTCTCATGAATATTAGAATCATTACTAAGAAACGAAAGTACCTGATAATTTAATTGACATGTGTGAGCTCTAGTAATTGGTCCAGTATATGTAGCAGTAGGGGTTGTGGGTGTAACAATGGTATTGATGTCCACATCATCCTCCCCTTCTTGAAATGAAGTCGTCCTTGACAGAAGCTCATCTTCCTCACCCAAATAAGGCTTCAAATCTGCAATGTTAAAAGTGGGACTAACCCCAAAATCTGCCGGCAGCTCAAGTTTATATGCATTATCATTTATTTTCTCTAACACCTTAAAAGAACCATCAACACGTGGCATTAGCTTTGATTTGCGCAAATCAGGAAATCTATCCTTACGCAAATGTAACCAAACAAGATCTCCATGTGCAAAGGCAACAAGTTTATATTTAGCATTCATACGCTCAATGTTTTCCTTAGTTAACTCATGCATTTTTAAAATCAATTCAGCACATTGTTTAGCATCAAAATTAACCTTCTTCGAAGATGGAAGAGGCAACAAATCAATTGGTGCACGAGGTAGGAAACCATACACAATTTTGTAAGGGCACATCTTAGTAGTAGAGTGCAATGAATGATTATAAGCAAATTCAATATGAGGCAAGGATTCTTCCCACATTTTCTTATTTTTCTTCAAAACAGCCCTAAGCATAGCAGACAATGTTCTATTGACTACTTCGATTTGTCCATCAGTTTGGGGTGACAAATAGTACTAAAAAGCAGTTTAGTCCCCAACTTAGCCCATAAACATCTCCAAAAGTGGCTAAGAAATTTAGTATCACGATATGAAACAACAGTTTTTGGCACACCATGCAAGCGGATAATTCCACGAAAGAACAAATCTGCAACATTAACCGCATCATCGCTTTTATGACATGGTATAAAGTGTGCCATTTTTGAGAATCTATCCACGACAATAGTTATGCTATCCCTCCCCTTCTTTGTTCGGGGTAAACCTAAAACAAAGTCCATAGATATATCCTCCCAAGGAACACTAGGTACAGGAAAAGGTATATATAAACCATGAGGATTGAGTTGTGACTTAGCTTTTTGACATGTAGTGCAGCGAGCAACAAAACGCTCAACATCCCATCTCATATTTGGCCAAAAGAAATGTGTAGCAAGTACGTCCTCCGTCTTCTTCACACCAAAGTGTCCCATTAATCCTCCTCCATGTGCCTCCTGCAACAACAAAAGACAAATGGAACTACTCGGAATGCATAGTTTGTTAGCACGGAACACAAATCCATCATTAACAACGAACTTGTTCCACGTTCTTCCTTCTTTACAAGTCTGCATTACATCTTTAAAATCAGCATCATGCACATATTGATATTTGATGGTCTCCAAACCAAATATTTTGAAGTCAAGTTGTGAAATCATAGTATATTGACGAGACAATGCATCAGCAATAACATTTTCTATACCCTTCTTGTGTTTAATGACATAAGGGAAAGTATCAATGAATTCAACCCATTTAGCATGTCTACGATTTAGTTTCGCTTGACTTTTAATATGTTCCAAAGATTCATGATCAGAATGTATAACAAATTCTTTAGGCCATAAATAATGTTGCCATGTTTCTAAAGTCCGAACAAGAGCAGATAATTCTTTATCATAAGTAGAATAGTTCAGACTAGGCCCACCCAATTTTTCAGAAAAGGATGCAACATGTTTGCCATCTTGTAATAACACACCTCCTAATCCAATTCCACTAGCATCACATTCAAGCTCAAAAGTCTTATTAAAATCAGGAAGTTGGAGTAAAGGAGTATGTGTCAACTTATCTTTCAATACTGTGAAGGCTTCTTCCTGTGCGGTACCCCAAACAAAAGGCACATCCTTCTTTGTAAGCTCATTGAGAGGTGCAGCAATGGTGCTGAAATCTCTCACAAAAAGCCTATAGACTCCAGCGTGGTCAAGAAAACTCCTCACTTGTGTGACCGTTTTGGGTTGCGGCCAACTCTCAATAGCTTTAATCTTGGCTTTATCAACTTCAATCCCCTATAGAGTAACAACATAGCCAAGAAAATATACTCGGTCGGTGCAAAAGGTGCACCAAACAAATGTGCATCACATAGAGCAATAAAAATAGCACATATATGTTCCAAATGTTCTTCTAAAGATTTGCTATAAATCATTATATCATCAAAATAGACTACCACAAATCGTCCAATGAAAGCACGTAAAACTTCGTTCATTAATCTCATGAAAGTACTAGGTGCATTAGTTAACCCAAAAGGAATGATTAACCACTCATATAAGCCAAACTTTGTTTTAAATGTTGTTTTCCATTCATCTCCCAATTTCATAAAAATTTGATGGTATCCACTACGCAAATCAACTTTGAAGAATATTGTAGAGCCACTCAATTCATCAAGCATATCATCTAGCCTAGGAATAGGATGACGATGATGAATAGTAATATTATTAATGCCTCTACAATCAACACACATACGCGATGTACCATCCTTCTTCGGCACTAGAATAATAGGAACAACACAAGGACTAAGGGATTAGTGTATATAACCTTTATCGAGCAGCTCCTGGACTTGACGCATAATCCCCTTCGCCTGCTCTAGATTGGTATGGTATGGTGCACGGTTGGGTAGCGACGCACCGGGAATTAAGTCAATATGATGCTCAATCCCTCGAATAGGTGGTAATCCCGGTGGCACGTCTTGTGGAAATACATCAGCGAACTTTTGCAAAATGTTAGTAACAGCAGGAGGCAAAGAGGAAGGCACGTCCTCAAATGAAATGCCTATTTGCACACAAAAGCATAGCAAATAGATTTGCTAAAATCTAGCTCATCAATATCAGACTTGGTTGCAAGTAAACATGCACTTTTCAATTTAATTTCAGAAGCAACACTAGATGGTTTATTATTAGGTTTCATTTGTTGCTCAAATTCTTTTGCCACAATCTGATTTTCACTCTTATTTTTCTCCTGTTTTTCTTTATTAGCTCTATTAATATCATCTTTCAAAATGGAATCAGGAGACATAGGAAGCAAAGTAATATGTTTATCGTTATGAACAAGAGTATACTGATTATTTATACCATGGTGTACAATTTTTTTTATCAAATTGCCATGGTCTACCAAGTAATAAGGAACATGCTTGCATGGGTACCACATCACAATCAACATAATCGGCATACGTAGAGATACTAAAATGCACATGAACAGTACATGTTACCTTAACATTGTCGCTGTTATTGAACCATTGGATATAGTAAGGATGTGGATGTGGTCTTATGGTGAGAAATAGCTTCTCCACCATCTCCACGCTAGCCAAGTTTCTGCAGCTCCATCCATCTATGATGACGCGAATAGAACGTTCCTTCACAACTCCCTTTGAATGGAACAAATTATGCCTCTGATTTTGCTCAGCTTGTGTGACCTGCACACTCAAAACACATTGAGCAACTAAACATTCATACCTGTCAGCATCTTCAGGAGCCATGTATTGTGTCTCATGTTCAGAATCATCTCCACCGTGTTCTTCACGTGTAATAAGAGCCAAAGTCTCCTCATCATAGTCACTAGCGGACTCATACCCACCATCCTCAGTAGCAATCATAACACATGAAGATTGGCATTCTCTCGCATAATGACCTCTACCCTTACAGCAACGACAAATAATATCATGTGTGTGTGCCCTGTTGATGCCATGGATGAAGAAGAGCTCTGTGCTGGCCCGATAGGTGTGCTCTTGGCAGATAGTGGTGGTAGTGCCTACTTTCTTGTATCACGGCTGGAGGTAGCGGCTGACGGAGGTGCCGGTGTAGCAGAACATGTGGAAGTAGAAGATGCACGCGGTGTCCATGATGAAGGTACCTGCAGAAAAGTTAGTCCGCGCCAATGCTTGTCGATCCTGCACTTCACGTTCAGCTTTGCAAGCAAGATGGAATAAACGAGTGATATTATTATATTCCTTATACTCTAAAATGGTCTGAATCTCTTTATTTAATCCACCCATAAAATGTGCAAGCATAGCTTCGTTATCCTCAAAAATACCACATCTAATCATACCAGTTTGCAATTCCTGATAATATTCCTCTACAGAATTTTTATTTGTCTTAAACACTGCAATTTTTGAAGCAATTCACATTGATAATATGGTGGAACCCAACGAATACGCATAACAGTTTTCAAAGCAGCCCAAATAGCTGGAATAGGATATAATCTACAATGTTCAGACCACCAAACAGAAGCAAAGCTAGTGAATTCACAAACAGCAGCAGTAACACATCTATCCTCAAGATATTGTAAGCATGTGAAACGTTGTTCAGTTTCTAACTCCCAAGTAAGATAGACATCAGGAATGTATTGACCCTCAAATGGTGGAATATTCAATTTCAGTTTAGGAACATGGTCATAATCTCGTACCCGAGGTGGTGGTGCAGCCCTACCATTACGATTATAGGCATGAGGATGACCTAGTGGTGGTGCTGGTGGTTGCACACAATGCTAATTTTAATCAACCTCATCCTCGTAATCGCCCTCGTAAACGTTCTCCTCAGCGGCAGCAGCAGGAGCCACTGAAGCATCAACAGTAGGTGCAGCGGCACCAAAATTTTGACCAGGCTCAAGGGGAACGTGCAGTGCTCGTCCCACTTGATTTGGAAGGCGACATTGTTGTTGTTGTAGAGGTGCCACAGGTGCAGCCGGCGGTGGTGGTGGAAGACGCGCGGGCAATTCATTAAACTTGTTATCGAGCTTTGTTTCAAACGTCTTCTCAATGCCATCTATCTTCTCAATGGCCTCTTCAAATATGTTTAGCACATCTTGCACCTGTCCACTCATCATTTGCTGAAATTTATCATGTAGCTGCTTGTTCGTCATGTTCTCCCAATCAGTCTCATCAGTTTGTGATCCTGCCATGGTTAGCAACAATAGAAACACGCAAGAATATGGTCCTACAGACTACTAGGAAGTGGTGGTGGTGCTGGTGTGTCACAAATCCGTCAAGCGAATCTCAAATTCGTACCAGTTCTTACCCAGCAGCAGGTGGTGATCGGCAACCGTTGTGGTCAATACTCTCAAAGCTTGGACAGAGCGACTACCAGGGAGAGTCAAACGCACGACATAGATGTATGTGGAGCTGGGAAGGCTTATGATATGGTAGTAAAAATACCAGCAATAATCAATTCAGAGATGCAAAGTTGAATAAACGCTCAACGACGGTACTGTGCTGGTCCTAGGCTAGACCAAGCTAGAAACACGAGCCTAGAACACTTACAAAATCACGGCGCTGCACGTAAATAAGGGAGGAGCACACTCTGATTTTTTTTTCACTTTTTCCCTCTTTGTTTTGCTCCGCAACAATTTTTTTTGAAAAAGTCTACAAATGGTCTAAAAACTATCTAGCCAGAATTTTCCAGACTTAGTTTTTTTTGAAACTGGAACTATTTTTCTACTACGGGTAACACGGAAGTTCGGAATTCCTTCTTTGTCACGACTCGGAGTATGGCGTGATCTGGAAATCAAAAACAAAGCAACAAATATTGGACTCGGACTAGGACTGGTGGTAGAGATGAAATTGGTGGAAACTCGGACTGGTGGCGGATATATGTAGAGCGGTGGAACACAGATTGGTGGCGAATCTATGATGAAGATGGACTCGGATTAGCGTGATGGTGGTGGATATGTGGTATATAGTAGCGGTGATGACGATGGTGTTATATGGCAGCGGTGACGACGACGGTGGTATATGGCAGTGGTGATGACTATGGTGGTATATGGTAGCGGTGATGATGATGGTGCGGTGGTGGCATGACAACTTGTGAACCAAACTCGAAACTCTAAAGGACTAGACTCTAAGACCAGCAACTTGACATGATGATGCAACCGCAAATTCAACGAAACAAATACAGAAAAGATTATGCAATGGCTCAGATTGGTTTGGATATGATAACAAAGCTAAATTTTTTTGGCTTTTTCGTGGACTGTAGGTATGAAGAACAGACTCGATCTAAACTAAGAAAAACTATAAAATCTCACCGAGCAACCTGGAAATCTAATACAACTTGATAGAGGAAAAGGTGTCCCGTCTTTCGATGAGATGGCGGCTGAGGGAGTCCTGGATTAGGGGGTCTCCAGACAGCCGGACTATGTCCTTTGGCCGGACTGTTAGACTATGAAGATACAAGATTGAAGACTTTGTCTCGTGTCCAGATGGGACTCTACTTGGCGTGGAAGGCAAGCTAGGCAGTATGGATATGTATATCTCCTCCTTTGTAACCGACCTTGTGTAACCCTAGCCCCCTCCAGTGTCTATATAAACCGAAGGGTTTTAGTCCGTAGGACAACATACAATCATACCATAGGCTAGCTTCTAGGGTTTAGCCTCTCCGATCTCATGGTAGATCAACTCTTGTAATACCCATATCATCAAGAATAAATCGAGCAGGACGTAGGGTTTTACCTCCATCAAGAGGGCCCGAACCTGGGTAAAACATCGTGTCCCCTGCCTCCTGTTACCATCCGCCTTAGACGCACAGTTCGGGACCCCCTACCCGAGATCCGCCGATTTTGACACCGACATTGGTGCTTTCATTGAGAGTTCCTCTGTGTCGTCGTCGTTAGGCTTGATGGCTCCTACGATCATCGATGGTGATGTAGTCCAGGGTGAGACTTTTCTCCCCGGACAGATCTTTGTGTTCGACGGCTTCGCACTACGGGCCAACTCGCTTGGCCATCTGGAGTAGATCGAAAGTTACGCCCCTGGCCACCAGGTCAGGTTTGGAAGCTTAAACTACACGGACGATATCCACGGAGACTTGATCTTCGACGGATTCGAGCCCCTGCCTTTGTGCGCCACGCGGTCACGATGAGTACGATTTAGCTCTACCATCGGACAGTGTTCAAGAAATCGCACCGGTAGCCGCTCTGACCCTTAATTCAGAGCCAGTTGCGCCATCCATGGACGTGTGGATAGACCCCACCACGGAGGCCGTATCCTCAGCGGCGATCGAGCCGAATATCGACCTTACCCTTCACGAGAGCCGTGTTGCCAAACTGGCGGATCCTTCTCCGGCCACGGACTCCGAACCGTCTGCACCTGTTCCTGTCGAATCCGATTGGGCGCCGATCATGGAGTTTACCTCTGCGGATATTTTTCAGTACTCGCCCTTCGGCGACATACTGAACTCACTAAGGTCTCTCTCCTTGTCAGGAGGGTCCTGGCCGAACTATGTTCGGCAGAATTGGGATACAGATGACAAAGAAATTCGCCGCCCACCCACCACCCACTTAGTCGCCACTTTCAATGACTTAACCGACATGCTTGACTTCGACTCCGAAGACATCGACGGTATGGACGATGATGCGGGAGGCGAAGAGAAACCACTGCCCACAGGGCACTGGACAACCACCTCATCATATGACATATACATGGTGGACACACCCAAAGAAGGCAATAGCGACGGGATAGCGGAGGATGACCCCTCCAAGAAGCAACCCAAGCGCCGGCGTCAGCGGCGCCGCTCTAAGTCCCGCCAAGTCAAAAGCGGTGATACCGGCACCAGAGATAATAGCACTCCGGACAGTGCCGAAGACAACAACAATCCCCTCCAGCAAGATTTAGAGCAGGGGGATGGAGAAGCCAGCCCTCCTGAGAGAGAGGCAGATGGAGAGGCAGAGGATGATAATTACATTCCTCCCTCTGAAGACGATGCAAGCCTCGACGATGATGAATTCATTGTGCCAGAGGATCCCGTCGAACAAGAGCGCTTCAAGCGCTGGCTTATAGCCACGGCGAATAGCCTTAAGAAAAAGCAACAACAGCTTCAAGCTGACCAAGATTTGCTAGCTGACAGATGGACTAAAGTCCTGGCGGCCGAGGAATATAAACTCGAGCGCCCCTCCAAGAGTTACCCAAAGTGCAGGTTGCTATCCCGACTGGAGGAGGAAGCACCGAAACCTACATCCCCGGCGTACGACGCGGCTGATCAGCCACCTCGTGGCCGCGACAGAGAGGCATTCCAGCCAAAAGCTCAGCCCGCACCACGACGCCATTCAAATAAAAAGGCATGGGGAGATACGCCAGACCTGCGAGACGTATTGGAGGACAAAGGAAAACATGCAAGATCGATCTATGGATCACGAGGGCGCGCCACTATGCGAGACGATAATCGTCACGCCGGATACAGTAAAAGTAAGTCCGGCCGGGCCGAACACAGCGGGAAAGACTCATTTGAGCTGCGTCACGATATAGCCCAGTACAGAGGCGCCGCACACCCCTTATGCTTCACAGACAAAGTAATGAATCATCAAATCCCAGAGGGTTTCAAACCCGTAAATATAGAATCATACGATGGCACAACAGATCCTGCGGTATGGATCGAGGATTTCCTCCTGCACATCCACATGGCCCGCGATGATGACCTACACGCCATCAAATACCTCCCACTCAAACTCAAAGGACCAGCTCGGCATTGGCTCAACATCTTGCCAGCAGAGTCCATTGGCAGTTGGGAAGATCTAGAAGCTACATTCCTCGACAATTTTCAGGGCACTTATGTGTGACCACCAGATGCCGATGACTTGAGCCACATAATTCAGCAGCCGGAGGAATCGGCCAGGCAATTCTGGACACGGTTCCTAACAAAGAAAAATCAAATCATCGACTGTCCGGATGCAGAGGCCCTAGCAGCTTTTAAGCACAACATCCGCGATGAATGGCTCGCCCAGCACCTTGGCCAGGAAAAGCCAAAATCTATGGCAGCCCTCACGACACTCATGACCCGCTTCTGTGCGGGAGAGGACAGCTGGTTGGCTCGCAACAATAACATATCAAAGAACCATGGTACTTCGGATACCAAGGACGGCAACGGCAGGTCACATCGCAACAAACATAAGCGCCGCATTAACAGCGACAATACCGAGGATACGACAGTCAATGCCGGATTGAAAGGCTCTAAACCTGGTCAGCGGAAAAAACCATTCAAAAGAAGCACTCCGGGCCCGTCCAGTTTGGACCGTATACTCGATCGCTCGTGCCAAATACACGGCACCCCCGACAAGCCAACCAACCACACCAACAGGGATTGTTGGGTGTTCAAGCAGGCCGGCAAGTTAAATGCCAAAAACAAAGATAAGGGGTCACATAACGATGATGAAGGGGAGCCCCGACAGCCGAACACCGGAGGACAGAAGAGGTTCCCCCCACAAGTGCGGACGGTGAACATGATATACGCAACCCACATCCCCAAGAGGGAACGGAAGCGTGCGCTCAGGGACGTATATGCGTTGGAGCCAGTCGCTCCAAAGTTCAACCCATGGTCCTCCTGTCCGATCACCTTCGACCGCAAGGACCACCCCACTAGTATCCGTCATGGCGGATTCACCGCATTGGTCCTAGACCCAATCATTGATGGATTTCACCTCACTCGAGTCCTTATGGATGGCAGCAGCAGCCTGAACCTGCTTTATCAGGACATAGTGCGCAAAATGGGTATAGACCCCTCAAGGATCAAACCCACAAAAATGACCTTTAAAGGCGTCATACCAGGTGTAGAGGCCCACTGCACAGGCTCAGTCACACTGGAAGTGGTCTTCGGATCTCCAGATAACTTCCGAATCGAAGAGTTAATCTTCGACATAGTCCCGTTCCATGGTGGCTACCATGCACTGCTCGGGCGAACCGCATTTGCGAGATTCAATGCGGTACCGCATTATGCATATCTCAAGCTCAAGATGCCAGGACCTCGGGAGGTCATCACAGTCAATGGAAACACAGAGCGCTCTCTCCGCACGGAGGAGCACACTGCGGCCTCACAGCAGAAGCGCAAAGCAGCCTCTTAAGGCAATCCACTAGTTCGTCGATTAAGGACCCGGACACCTTCAAGCGCGCCCGGAGTAATCGGCAACAGGACCGCCTGGCACGTTCTGAGCTCACATAGCAATGCGGCCCCCACCCCGGTCCCAGCCGAACGGCAAAGTCCGTGCCACGCGTACATAATTACGCATTAAAAATACCATGGGCATAGGTGGGAAGGGGGGCACGACTACGACACGCTCCAAGATGTGGCTTAAACCGCACTAGGGGCTTCCCGCTTTGTTATTTTTCTCTTTCAGGACGTTAATCTCTGGAAACCCTGTCCAGCAGCATGATTGTCGAACATATGATGCAGCAACCAAGGAGGCAGAAAGCTACGTCACACCACGAAAGTCCCAGGTGGATTACGATAACGAGTGAAATACTTGCTTTAATACCATTTCTCAGCTTGCCCTTGGAAGGGACATGTCAAATAATCCTACCTTTTGCTTATCGCACTACTTGTATCATTCTGATCTAACGCACCCTTTTGAATAAACAATGCATAGCATTAAGACTATTATTGCATTCTTCCTTTATATATATATATATATATATATATATATATATATATTCATTCATGACATCTAGCACCCGTACAATCTGGTACGGACAATACGCTAGGGGCTTAAGTATACCCCATAATACGGCGTGAGAAGTCCGAACACTTTCGACAGTGCGGCACCCCGAACTTATAGCATTATATGCATCAGCTTCGAATCATGTCTTGGGTCAATAGTTGGGTTTGCCCGGCTCCCATGTTTTGGTACCTTACATTCCGCTATATCGGCTAAGGTAGCACTGGGAGAACTACTGCGATTGTGCCCCCGTTCTGCTGGGCTAAGCACCTTAGTAGAAAAAGCTAAAACTGACTGTCATGATAAGGCGAGAGACTGGTCACTGTTCGAGAGGTCTCAAGTCCCTAAAGACTTATGCCGCTTAGAGCGAGGAGTCGGCCCTGTCCGGCTTAAGGCGTGTATAGCGCCCCGAATTCGGCTTCCGAATACTAGGGGCTTCGCTAAAATTTAAAATTATAGAATTCTATGGCTAAGTGAGAGTGATAATGCATTATAGTCCGATTGCCTTGTTCGTTGTGCTGAGCACCTCCCTCGAAGGACCCAAAAATGGGAACAAGAGTGCTCAGGTTTTATCCTGAACACCCTAGCACTCATGGCGTGGGGGCAGAAGCTGACGACTAGCCATCTCTCAGATTCGATAAACAGCCGAGCAGAAGGCAATATTTTAAATTCAAACAAGCGTTGCATAGCGCATATGAACAAGTTTTCATAATACGGGATTAGACTAGCAAGTTTATTCAAATATTACATCTTTCGCACACTTGTCTGCTACAAGACGGGCACCCTTCAGGACACCCTCATAGTACATCTCGGGGTGGCGATGCTCCTTGCCCTGCGGCGGCCCTTCCTTCACCAGCTTCACGGCGTCCATCTTGGCCCAGTGCACCTTCGCACGGGCGAAAGCCCGGCGTGCACCTTCGATGCAGACGGACTGCTTAATGACTTCCAGCCATGGGCAGGCATCCACAAGCCGCCTCACCAGGTCAAAGTAGCTATTGGGAAGGACGTCACCAGGCCACATCCGGACTATAAAGCCCTTCATGGCTTGTTCGGCCGCCTTGTGCAGCTCGACCAGTTGCTTCAGCTGGTCGCTCAGAGGCATCGGGTGTTCGGTCCCAGTATACTGAGACCAGAACAGCTTCTCCGTTGAGCTTCCCTCCTCGGCCTAGTAAAACTGTGCGGCATCCGACACGCTGCGGGGCAAATTTGCGAATGCTCCTAGAGAGCTCCGGACTCGGGTAAGTAACAAGTAATTTACTTTCACATGCTTGCTTTGCATATTGAATGCCTTACCCGCCGCTATCTTCTTCATCGCATCAATCTCCTGGAGGGCCTTTTGGGCTTTAGCCTTGGCACTCTTTGCACTCTCAAGGGCCGCGGCAAGCTCGGACTCTCGCGTCTTCAAGTCAAGCTCCAACACCTCGTGCTTCGTCACGAGAGCATGGAGCTCTTGCTGCACCTCGCCCACCCGTGCCTCTTGTTTTTCCCGCTCGGTGCGCTCCTGGGCCGCTTTTTTCGTCCTTGGATAACGCTTGCTTCAGGGTTGCCACCTTGGTCGTGGCCCCTGGCAAATTAAAGATGATCCTATCATTTTGCAATCGCATCCTTTTTGTATATATACGCATCTATAGACTAGGTATTACTTACCTTTGTTCTCCTTGAGCTGCCTCTTGGCAAGGCCGAGCTCTTTCTTGGACCCTTCGAGGTCCTGCTTCAGTACGGCGACCTCCGCAGTCAGTGCGGCAGAGGTCAGCAACGAAGCCTGCATGCGCATATAGACATACTTATATTGGACTCCTGCAGATATTAGTTGATCCTCTATTCGACTTTTCTTTTTGAACACCAAACAGAGCATCAGGGGCTACTGTCTATGCGGTAATATTTTTCCTATATTTCAAATACTTACCTCAAAGCCTGTTAGAAGGCTGGCATAGGCTTCAGTCAGTCCACTCTTGGCGGACTGAACCTTCTGGATCACCGCACTCATAATAGTGCGGTGCTCTTTGTCGATGGAAGCGCTGTGAAGCGCTCCCAGCAGATTGTCCGGTGCCTCTGGATGGACAGAGGTCACCGGCATAGGCGTCTTGCCCCTTTTAGAAGGAGGCCGCCTGCCTGAGTCCGGAACCACTGGAGGTTCCGGTGCGGTGTTCGGTTGAGGGCCGAACTCGGAGCCCTCGGGAGCCTTACTCCCTCTGCTCCCGGAGTCCGGAAGGTCGCCTTGAGGCGCCTCCGGGATTGTCTCCCCTCGACCCGGTGCCTCTTGAGACAATACCTCGGCATTGTCCGTAGGGCAAGGGGAGGTGGCGGTCGGGAGTGGATCGCTATCCATATCCGACGAGTCCAAGGAGCCGCCCGATGAAGATACGTCGATACGGGCTTGGGACGGTCTGCATAATCATATTCGGCGTTAGGAGAAGCAGTGCGACAAAGGTATGCTATGAGTTACTCTGGTATCCGAATACTTACGACTTCGCCAGGGGCTTGGCCCTGAGCAGCCACTCATCTTCGCCTTCAGCGGCGGTGGTGGAGTAGTCCGGGAGGAGGGTCCTCCCCTTCTTGGACCCTTCACCCCCCCGGTCGGGGCGGCCTTCCTTTTTCTTGTCTCCCCCGACTGAAGGGGGAGCATCTTCATCTTCCTCCTCGTCTTCGGGGGAGGAGTGGATCGCGGAGTTATCGGATGATGAGTCCGATATCACCTGGCGTCGAGAACTCTTTCGGGTTCCCTTGGCCTTCTTCTTGGTCTTCTCCGGCACCTTGTAAGGAGCCGGAGTCAGCATCTCCATCAGGAGAGCGTCCGCAGTGTCTTCGGGCAGAGGGGCCGGACAGTCGATCTTTTGTGATGCCCCCACCCAGTCCTGTCAAAGGCATGGGAGCTCAGACCCCACGCGTGGTTAAGCTATGGGAAGTAAAAATCCTACCAGATGTACAAAACTTACCGGATTCGCAGGGCGCTTCGCGCTTAGCCCGCGTTCCTCGGTCCTCGGTGAGAGAGGGAGGGACCTCGGCACCCTTGAATAGCACCCCCCAAACGTCCTTGTGCGTCGTGTCAAAGAGCTCGCTCAGAGTCTGGTGCTAGGCCGGGTCGAACTCCCACAAGTTGAAATCCCGTTGTTGACACGGGAGGATCCGGCGGAAGAGCATGACCTGGACTATGTTGACAAGCTTGAGCTTCTTGCTTGCCATATTCCGGATACATTTCTGGAGTCCGTCCAGCTCCACCGATGAACCCCAGGATAGGCCCTTCTCTTTCCAGGAGGTGAGTCGCGTGGGGATTCCGGATCGAAACTCGAGGGCCGCCACCCAGTTGGTGCCGCGTGGCTCGGTGATGTAGAACCACACCGATTGCCACCCCTTTATGGTCTCCACGAAGGAGCCTTCAAGCCATATAACATTGGGCATCTTGCCCACCATGGCTCCGCCGCATTCTGCTTGTTGGCCTCCCACCATCTTCGACTTGATATTGAAGGTCTTCAGCCACAGGCCAAAGTGGGGCCGGATGCGGTGGAAAGCCTCACACACGACAATGAACGCCGTAATGTTGAGGATGAAGTTCGGGGCTAGATCATGAAAGTCCAGCCCATAGTAGAACATAAGACCACAGACGAATGGATGGAGGGGAAACCCCAGTCCGCAGAGGAAGTGGTGGAGGAAGACTACCCACTCGTGAGGTTCCGGGGTGGGGACGATCTGCCCTGCAGCGGGCAGCCGATGCGCGATATTCGCAGATAAGTATCCGGCTCCGCGCAGCTTTTTGATGTGTCCCTCCGTAACGGAGGAAGCCATCCACTTGCCTCCCGCTCTAGACATGTTTGGAGAAGGTTGAGGAGAAGGATGTGGACTTGGGCGTTGGAGCTCGAGTGCGCGAGAATGGATGAGCAAGGAGGAAGAAGGCGTGGGTAGAAAAAGGATAAACCTTATCCCTTTATAAGGGCGGCCGAAACTATGCGCCCCCACTAGCCTGGTAAAACTCGCTTATCCTCCAAGCGCCGTAATTCATGGCGCGGTTGGGTTACCCACGCCCATATTGATGAGAATCACGTAATAAGGGGGACATGATCTCTGCTTTGACAAGACGTGTCAAGAAACTGGCTCGCGTTATGTGCGGGGCTAGTTAAAGAAAAATGGTTCGAATGATCACCGCGCCATGGCATGATGTCATGTTGCCAAAACGTGCCAGCAGATTATATTTGTGGAAATATTATTCTCCCTATGGTGGTATGTGGAACTTATTTTGCAGGGTCGGACACTATCCTTTTATTTCGAACTCTTCTGTGGTGTATCCGGAGGAGGAACCCGCCTTGCAATGCCGAAGACAACACTGCACGCCGGACTCATCGTCATTGAAGCCTGGTTCAGGGGCTACTGAAGGAGTCCTGGATTAGGGGGTCTCCGGACAGTCGGACTATGTCCTTTGGCCGGACTATTAGACTATGAAGATACAAGATTGAAGACTTCATCTCATGTCCGTATGGGACTCTACTTGGCGTGGAAGGCAAGCTAGGCAGTACGGATATGTATATCTCCTCCTTTGTAACCGACCTTGTGTAACCCTAGCCCCCTACGGTGTCTATATAAACCGGAGGGTTTTAGTCTGTAGGACAACATACAATCATACCATAGGCTAGCTTCTAGGGTTTAGCCTCTCTGATCTCGTGGTAGATCAACTCTTGTAATACCCATATCATCAAGAATAAATCGAGCAGGACGTAGGGTTTTACCTCCATCAAGAGGGCCCAAACCTGGGTAAAACATTGTGTCCCCTGCCTCCTGTTACCATCCGCCTTAGACACACAGTTCGGGACCCCCTACCCGAGATCCGCCGGTTTTGACACCGACAGCGGCTATTGCTTATGATGGAGTAGACTTTGACGATCCGACTACGAACGTGCGAGGATGTCACGCCTTAGCAATCGCTAAACCAACTCCGAGAGGTTATTGACCATGCCGGAGCACGATCAACCTGACCACGAAGGTCTATTTCCTGCAAGCAAACGAAGAACAAGCAAGAAACTAAGATTGCAATCTGGATATTGCAAATATAAGATGAAAGCTTTATTGATCAAGGTGGAGTTCTGTGACGCCTTGGTCTGGTCGTTGAACACAAACGAAGTACGTGAAGTTGCAGTTATGGCCAACTTTTAATCTAAACAAAACCCAAAGTCTAAACGACGCCCTAAGGGATATATATATATATATATATATATATATATATATATATATATATATATGGAGGAAGAGGGGGAATTTCGTTGCCCTTGGAGGAGGGTTCCGAAACCAACCCTAACTCTTGTTTCCCCACACATACGGTCTCTAAAAACAGCCTATACTTAAGTATTTCGTAATTACATGGGCCTGGCCCAATAATAAGGTGACACAACACCTAGAATAGCCTATGGAAGAAATTTATGAAGTGGCATCTTTTATATTTCGTCCAAGGCTTCATGCACTCGTTATTGTGGCTTTAAAGTCTTGAAATCATCACTTGTAACTGTTCTTGTTCCCCTTGCGCATGCCATGATCTCCATGCTTGGTCTTGCTCTAGTGTTCATCCCTCTTATCCATGCCAGGCCCTTCATTTGTAAGCAAAACAAATGTATCTAATTTAGGTAGCATCATATTCTCATGAACATTAGAATCATTACCAAGAAACGAAAGTACCTGATAATTTAATTGGTGTGCACGAGCTCTAGTAATTGGTCTAGTATATGTAGCAGTAGGGGTTGTGGGTGTAAAAGTGATATTGATGTCCTCATCATCTCCACTCTTGAGCTCCGGGCACGAAGAGTGGCCGGAGGGAGCCCGTCGTGCCGGCTCCTGCACGCGGCCGGAGCTCCTCTCTTGTTGAACATCGGCATGGGGAGTGGCCAGAGGTAGCCAGTCGTGTCGGCTGTTGCACGCGCCTAGAGCTGATGCTCCCGCTGTTCCGCCACCGCCACTCCTGATGTTCTACTGCTGCTCTTGTTGCACGCCACCATGGGTCAGCAAAGAGAAGAGGCCTCGGGTAGCAATGGGCAGGCGCAATGGGCAGTGGCCCACGATGTTAGCGGGCGGGCTGCAAATGCGCCACGCCAGACGGCGGCACTAGTTGCAAGAGAGACAAGAGAAGGGTCGACAAATAGGAGGAGGCCTCAGGCAGCGGCCTACGGCGGAGGAGGCACTGGCTGCAGGTCACCCAAGAGAGCGAGAGATAAGGGAACGTCAAGGAGAGAAGAAAGCGGAGAGGAAGGAAGAGAGAGCTGATATGTCTCCAACATATCAATAGTTTATGAAGTATTCATGCCATGTTTGCAACAATTTTATATGAGTTTGGTATGATTTTATTAGAACTAACCTGGACTGACGCTGTTTTCAGCAGAACTACCGTGGTGTCGTTTTTTGTGCAGAAATAAAAGTTCTCGGAATGGGCTGAAAATTTAGAGTGATTTTTTATGGACCAAAAGAGACCCCCGAAGCACCAGAGTTGGGCCAGGAAGTGATCGAGGAGGCCACAAGCCTAGGGGGCGCCCTACCCCCAGGGAGCGCGCCCCCAGCTTGTGGGCCCCTCGGGCACCCCCTTGATGTGAGACCGACGCCAAAAATTCTTATAAATCTTGTAACCTCTAGAAATAAACCTAGATTGGAAGTTCCACTGCCGCAAGCCTCTATAGCCATGAAAAACTAATTGGGAGCCCATTCTGGCACCCTTCCAGAGGGGGGAAATCATCACCGGAGGCCATCTTCATCATCTCGGCGGTCTCGATGACGACGAGGGGGTAGTTTAACCTCGGGGCTGAGGGTATGTACCAGTAGCTATGTGTTTGATCTCTCTCTCTCTCTCTCTCTCTCGTGTTCTTGATTTGGCACGATCTTGATGTATGGCGAGCTTTGTTACTATAATTGAATCATATGGTGTTCTTCCCTCTCTACCTTCTTGTGATGAATTGAGTCTTGCTCTTTGAGGTTTCGTTATGTTGGATTGAGTAATGGATTTGAGAACACTTGATGTATGTCTTGTGATGGGATATCTGTGGTGACAATGGGATGTTCTGTTGATTCACTTGATGTGTGTTTTGGCACTCAACTCATGGATTCCCGAGGTGACACTAGGGTAATGTATGCATAGGAGTTGATGCATGTTTTCGTCCTACGTTCTCCGATAGAAACTTTGGAGTGATTCTTTGTCGCACGTTGAGGGATTGCCATATGATTTAATTATGTTATCATTGTTGAGAGAATTTGCACTAGTGAAAGTATGAACCCTAGGCCTTGTTTTCAAGCATTACAATACCGTTTTTGCTCACTTTTGTTACTTGCTACCTTGCTTTTTTATATTTTCAGATTATAAAAACCTATATCTACCTTCCATATTACACTTGTATCACCATCTCTTCACCGAACCAGTGCACCTATACAATATACCATTGTATCGGGTGTGTTGGGGACACAAGAGACTCTTTGTTATTTGGTTGTAGGGTTGTTTGACAGAGACCGTATTCATCCTATGCCTCATGGATTGATAAACCTTAGGTCATCCACTTGAGGGAAATTTGCTATTCTCCTACCAAACTCTGTGCTTGGAGGCCTAACACGAGTCTACAAGAAGAAGGTTTCGTAGTAGACATCAAGCTCTTTTCTGGAGCCGTTGCCCGGGAGGTGAGTGCTTGAAGGTATATCTTTAGATCTTGCAATTGAATCTTTTAGTTTCTTGTTTTATCACTAGTTTAGTCTATAAAAGAAAACTACAAAAAAATGGAATTGAGGTTGCCTCATATGCTTCATCTTTTTAATGTCTTCCATGAAAATGATGGAAAGGAAAATTGTGCCAAAGTGTTAGAAGAAGAAGTCAATAAAATGTTTGGCACTAAATATTTGAATGATGAGAATGATTGTAATGTTTTTAGTATGAATTCTTTGAATATCCATGATGCCAATGATATGCAAAGTCATAAGCTTGGGGATGCTATGTTTGATGAAGATGATATTTTTTGTCCCCCAAGTTTTGATGAGCAAATTTATTATGATGATAACGTGCCTCCTATTTATGATGATTATATTGATTAAAGTGGGTTTGGAAGAGTGTCAACTCTAGGTAATGATCCCACTATTTTGGAGGGTGTTGAATCTTATAATATTTATGAAAGTGGATTTGGAGAGGTCACGACTTTATTTAGTGATGAATCCACTATTTCGGAAGAGGTTTCAATTGATTATGAGAACAAAGTTGCTATCTATAAATAATAATGATAACCATGAAACTTGTCATCGCAATTTTAATTTTCAATTGGATTATGCCTCACATGATAGTTATTTTGTTGAGTTTTCTCCAACTACTATGAATGAGAAGAATTTTGCTTATGTGGAGAATAATAAAAAAAATTATGGTTGTGGATCATGAAAATAATGCTTTACGTGATAGTTATATTGTTTAATTCATTCATTATGCTATTGAAAATTATTATGAGAGAGGAATATATGCTTCTACGTATCTCAATAATATCAAGTTTCCTCTCTACGTGTTGAAAATCTTGAAGTTTTGCTTGCTTTACCTTCCTATGCTAGTTGATTCTTGCTCCCATAAATTGTTTCCTCACAAAATCCATATGCATAGGAAGTGGGTTAGACTTAAATGTTCTAGTCATATGCTTCATGATGCTCCCATTATGTTTCAATTATTATCTTTTATGTGAGCATCATTGACATCATCATGCCTAGCTAAAAACGCATTAAATAAAAGCGCTTGTTGGGCGGCAGGCCAATTTTTATTTTCTGTTTTTGTTTTTGCTTATGTTTTTCAATAAATACACATTATTACCTCTGTAGTAATTGTATTTTAGTGTTTTAATTAGTGTTTGAGCCAAGTAAGACCTTTGGGATGGTCCATGGTGATAGTTGATTTGATCTTGCTGAAAAACAGAAACTTTTGCGCTCATTGCCAGAATTTTAGAAATACACAAAAGCGTGATTTTGCTCTAAATTTCTTACACAAGATTGATATACAAATTGCCTAGATTGTCCTAATTTTTCAGAATTTTTTGATTTAGAGAAGTATCAATGTTCTTGCATTCTTTACAGACTGTTCTGTTTAGACAGATTGCTGTTATGTTTGCATTGTTTGAATATGTTTGCTTGTTTAATGATTCTATTTGAGGATAGGAGTATTAAATATGCAGAGGCATTTAGTATGCAATGTCAAATTATAATTTTAGTGATTTTCTACAGTAGAGAATGATAAGGTTTTGCATTTATTTATACTAACTTATCTCATGAGTTCTTGTTGAGTTTTGTGTGGATGAAGTTTTTTTAGAATTAGGGAAACTGTGATGTGGGAGGAATTAAGGAGACACAAGAGCTCAAGCTTGGGGGTGCCCAAGGCATCCCTAGTTAATATTTCAAGAAGTCTCAAGCATCTAAGATTGGGGATGCCCCAGTTGGCATCCCACCTTTCTTCTTCAACAATGATCAGTCAATTTTGGTTGAACCTAAGTTTTTGCTTCTTCACATGATATGTGCTATCCTTGGAGTGTAATTTTTATTTGTTTTGCTTGTTGTTCGAATAAAATATTAAGATCTGAAATTCTTAAATGAGATAGAGTCCTCACATAGCTACATAATTATTAAACTACTCATTGATCTCCACTTTTATCTTTTTGGAGTAGTTTGTCATTTACTCTCATGCTTCACTTATATCTTTTTGAGAGTCTTATAAATAGTAGTGGTAACATAAATGTGTTATGAAATTGGTCCCAATATGATAGGTATTCAAGAAGGATACAATAAAAACTTTCATAAAGAGCATTGAATATATGAGAAGTTTGATTCCTTGCATTTGTTTTGAGATATAAAGATGGTGATATTAGAGTCATGCTAGTGTAATTGTGGATTGGTAGAAATACTTGTGCTAAAGTTTGTGATTCTCTTAGCATGCACGTATGGTGAACCGTTATGTGATGAAGTTGGAGCATGATTTATTTATTGATTGTCATCCTTTGTGTGGAGGTCAGGAGCGCGCGATGGTTAACTCCTACCAACCTCTCCCCTAATAGCATGCGTATTAGTACTTTGATTTGATGGCTAATAAACTTTTTCAATAAGTATGTGAGTTCTTTATGACCAATGTTGAGTCCATGGATTATACGCACTCTCACCCTTCCACTATTGCTAGTCTCTCTAGTACCGCGCAACTTTCGCTGGTGCATTAAACCCACCATTTACCCTTCCTCAAAACAACCACCATACCTATCTATTATGGCATATCCATAGCCATTCTAAGATATATTGCCATGCAACTTCCACTGTTCCATATATTATGACGCATACCATCATTGTCATATTGCTTTGCATGATCATGTAGTTGGCATAGTATTTGTGGCTTGACCACCGTTCATATTTGTATACATGTCACTCTTGATCATTGCACATCCCGGTACACCACCGGAGGCATTCTTATAGAGTCATATCTTTGTTCTAGTATCGATTTGTAATTCTTGAGTTGTAAGTAAATAAAAGTGTGATGATCATTATTAGAGCATTGTCCCATGTGAGGAAAGGATGATGGAGGCTATGATTCCCTCACAAGTTGGGATGAGACTCTGGACTTAAAAAATAAAAAGAGCCCAAAGAGCCATTTTTTTGAAAATGCCAAAGAGCCCAAACAAAAAAAAGAGAAAATAAGACAAATTAAAAAAATGAGAGAAAGAGAGAGAAGGGACAATGCTACTATCCTTTTCCACACTTGTGCTTTAAAGTAGCACCATGTTCTTCATGATAGAGAGTCTCCTATTTTGTCACTTTCATATACTAGTGGGAATTTTTCATTATAGAACTTGGCTTGTATACTCCAGTGATGGGCTTCCTCAAATTGCCCTAGGTCTTCATGAGCAAGCAAGTTGGATGCACACCCACTTAGTTTTCTTTTGAGCTTTCATACACTTATAGCTCTAGTGCACCCGTTGCATGGCAATCCCTACTCACATGCATCGCTATAAATTGATGGGCATCTCCATAGCCCATTAATTTGCCTAGTTGATGTGAGACTTTCTCCTTTTTGTCTTCTCCTCACAACCTCCACCATATTCTATTCCATCGTTACTGTTATATCCATGGCTCACGCTCATATATTGCGTGAAAGTTGAAAAAGTTTGAGAACATTAAAAATATGAAACAATTGCTTGACTAACACCGGGGTTGTGCATGATGAAATACTTTGTGTGATGAAGATGGAGCATAGCCAGACTATATGATATTTTAGGGATAACTTTCTTTGGCCATGTTATTTTTGAGAAGACATGATGCCTTTATTAGTATGCTTGAAGTATTATTGTTTTTATGTCAATATTAAACTTTTGTTTTGAATCTTATGGATCAGAACATTCATGCCACAATAAAGAATCTTACATTGATAAATATGTTACGTAGCATTCACACTTCATAAATTCATTCTTTTGTCATTTACCTACTCGACGATGAGCAAGAATTAAGCTTGGGGATGCTGATATGTCTCCAATGTATCTATAATTTATGAAGTATTCATGCCATGTTTGCAACAATTTTATATGGTTTTGGTATGTATTTATTAGAACTAACCCGGACTGACGCTGTTTTCAGCAGAACTACCATGGTGTCATTTTTTGTGCAGAAATAAAAGTTCTCGGAATAGGCTAAAAAATTACGATGATTTTTTATGGACCAAAAGAGACCCCCGAAACATCGGAGCTGGGCTAGGAAGTGACTGAGGAAGCCACTAGCCTAGGGGCATGCCCCCGGCTTGTGGGCCCCTCGAGCACCGCCTTGACGTGAGATCGGCGCCAAAAACATTTATAAATCTTGTAACCTCTAGAAAGAAACCTAGATCGGAACTTCCGCCACCACAAGCCTCTATAGCCATGAAAAAACAACCGGGAGCCCGTTTCGACATCTTGCCTGAAGGGGAAATCATCACCGGAGGCCATCTTCATCATCCTGGCAGTCTGCATGACGAGGAGGGAGTAGTTCACCCTCGGGGCTGAGGTATGTACCGGTAGCTATGTGTTTGATGCCCCCTCTCTCTCGTGTTCTTGATTTGGCACGATCTTTGTTACTATAGTTGAATCATATGGTGTTCTTCCCTCTCACCTTCTTGTGATGAATTGAGTCTTGCTCTTTGAGGTTTCGTTATGTTGGATTGAGTATTGGATTTGAGAACACTTGATGTATGTCTTGTGATGGGATATCTGTGGTGATAATGTGATGTTCTGTTGATTCACTTGATGTATGTTTTGGCACTCAACTCGCGGATTCTCGAGGTGACATCGGGGTAATCTATGCATAGGGGTTGATGCACGTTTCCATCCTATGTTCTCCGATAGAAATTTTGGAGTGATTCTTTGTCGCACGTTGAGGGATTGCCATATGATTTAATTATGTTATCATTGTTGAGAGAATTTACACTAGTGAAAGTATGAACCATAGGCCTTGTTTTCAAGCATTGCAATACCGTTTTTGCTCACTTTTGTTACTTGCTACCTTGCTGTTTTTATATTTTTAGATTATAAAAACCTATATTTACCATCCATATTACACTTGTATCACCATCTCTTCGCCGAACTAGTGCACCTATAGAATTTACCATTGTATTGGGTGTGTTGGGGACACAAGAGACTCTTTGTTATTTGGTTGTAGGGTTGTTTGAGAGAGACCATCTTCATCCTATGCCTCCCATGTTTTGATAAAACTTAGGTCATCCACTTGAGGGAAATTTGCTACTGTCCTACAAAACTCTATGCTTGGAGGCCCAACATGAGTCTACAAGAAGAAGGTTGCGTAGTAGACATCAAGAGCTGACACGTGACCCACATGTCATATAACGGTCAAACAAGCAATCAACAAATGGTTTGTATTGGAGTGGGTCCTACATGTATAATCCGGACTAAATCTTAATCATCTAGTCATTAGAGTTTTTTGGAACAAACAACCAATTCTATGGTAGCTTTTTGAGAAATTAAAGGAAGTCGTAGTTTTTTGGAACCCTAGCCTCAAATGTTGTAGTTCTATACTATTTACTCATTTAAATCACATGTGGATTTGCTTCACTACCAAAGCCGGTTCTCCGCTGAAGTACACTTCTAGGTGTTTCACGCAATTGCACTAAAAATGGCTCGAACCTAGGTTCAGCTTCACTAGCAAAGTGTTGGAAATATGCCCTAAAGGCAATAATATTTGTATTATTACATTTCCATATTCATAAATAAGAGTTTATAATCTCTGCTAGCTGCTATGATCCTGGAATATGCGATTCAGTGGAAAACTCATATGCACGTGTGGAATGATAAATGGTAAATAAATAGTTCATAGTCTCGCCTCTAAGACTAGCTCAAGTGTTGTTGGTGATCACGTTTTCTAGATCTTAGGATATCGTCAAGTGTAACGATGATCCCGAAACAACATTGAGATTATGATGTTAGAAGAATGATCATATTGAGTTGACCCAATCTTGTTTGTTATGAATTGAGTTAATATCAGTTGCATTCAATTGTAATAGCATCGAGTGTTAACGTGTGATATTGCTCCTTAGACCATGAGTCTATCATGGTCACTTATTATTGTATTATGGGCTTTGGGATTGCTCAAATGTCACTTGTAACATGGTGATCATAACGACAACTTACAAGTTCATCGAAAACTCTAACAAGTGACTGGATATCTTGAGAATGGCATTTGCTCATCCGACGATGGAGAGAAATTCTCAGGGCCCACTCGCTATGATGGCATCAATCATTGTTTGGCCAGACACACGTGACTTCGTCACGAGGATGCTAGAAAACAATAACGAGAAAGAAGAACAAAACCGGTAACGAGGATTTCAGTATAGTGAGCACGGTGATGACTCAAAGAGGATACCAATGAATCTTGGGTTTTGTGAAATATCACGAAACAAAGGGAGCATCACATTATAACCAAAGGTTCACTCAAATATCATTCGTGTGCTCACACGGACCAATATGGACATCCACTGTAACGCCCCGAGACCGATGTGCCAGGTGTCATCTAGTTATTCGCTGTTGTTGCCTTGTCATTACTTGCGTGTCATGCATTGCATATCATGTCATCATGTGCATTTAATTTGCATACATGTTCGTCTCAGGCATCTGAGCATTTTCTTTGTTGTCCGTTTTGCAATCCGGCGCTCCGTTCTCCTCCGGTGGTCCTTTCTACCTTCTTCTCATGTGTGGGGATTAAACATTTCCGGATTGGACCGAGACTTGCCATGCGGCCTTGGTTTACTACCGGTAGACCGCCTGTCAAGTTTCGTACCATTTGGACTTCGTTTGATGCTCCAACGGTTAACCGAGGAACCGAAAAGGCCTCGTGTGTGTTGCAGCCCAACACCCCTCCAATTTGGCCCAAAACCCACCTAAACCTCCTCCATCATCTAGAGCGTTCGATCATGATCGCGTGGCCGAAAACCGCACCTCATTTGGACTCTCCTAGCGCCCTCTACCTATAAATATGTGTCCCTCCCGGAATTTCCGCGCAGACGAAACCCTAGATGCACCCCTTCGTGCCGCCGGACACTTCTCCCACCGGCCGGACATGTCCGCCGCCGCCTTCGTCCAATCCGGAGCCGACATGTGTCCTCCCACGCCCCACTTCACCGCCGGGCCCATGGAGCCCATCTCCGGCCCGCCCCGGGCCGCGCCAGGCCCGAGGAGATCCGCGCCGCGCCCTCTCGCCGGACCTCCGCCGGAGTTCCTCGCCGCCGGCCACCGCACCTCGCCGCCTCTCGTCACCGCTCCGGCCACCGGAGTTCCGCCGTCGCCGCGCCCTCGCCCAGGCAGTGCCCCGCGCCTCCTCTTCCCCTCCTTTTCTCCCCTGCTCTCCCTCTCATCTCGGCCGCGCCGCCGCCATTGTTTTGCATGGCGGCCGCCGAGTTCGTCGGGGGCCTCCCCGACCTCGTCCGTCGCTGGATCCTGGGACCCCAGGCCCGGATCTGCTCGTTCCCGACCTTCCCCGGCCTCCTCCGCCCCTCCTTGCCACTGCCTCGCCAGCGAACGGCGCCGCCGCCGCCTCTGCCTCCCTCGATCCAGGCGGGATCGAGGAGGAGGACGACGCCCTCGGCCTCGTGGGCCCTCGGCCTCCCTTCGCGGCCCAGATCTGCAGGCCCGGGGCTCCAGAAGCCCAGTTCCGGTGGTTCCGGCCCAACGTGAGCACCCCGTCTAAGTTCCGCCCATGCGTCTTTTAGCTATTTTGCGCCCTTACGTTTTTTTTCCGAAATTTGGTAAGTCCCCAAAATTCCCAGATTCATATGCCCATGTTCATCGCATCGTAACTTTGCATCCGTAGCTCCGATTTGAGCATATAGCATATCAAAATGTTCGACTCAGAGAGTAAATCATTTCATCTCATTGCATCATTTTCATTTGAGTTCATATTGATGCCCGAAATGCTGTTAGAAGAGTGCTATTTGAGATAATTGGCAGATATGCTGCTCCATTTAGATATTTGTCATTTTTGCCATGATTATTGTGTGCATGATATGCCCATGAGTTCTACATATGTTTTGTTAAGGGTTTTGTCATCTTTCCAGAGGTGCAACCCATGTATTTTCATGATGTGTGTGGTGACTAGCACAAGCTTGCAAAGTGAGGCACTTGGTAATGCTGATTTCAGGGACTTAGCATTTCCACTAATTCCTTGACATGTTTATCTCATATGGCCATATGTTCATGTTGTTTCCTAGTGATCCGTGCCTCTTTTGAGGATGATCAGTAAGGATGTTTCGTTAATCTTATAGTGCTCTATCCATCCATGTCTTTGTTTTCAATTATGGAGCACCCTAGCTTGAGTCAATCGAGCTCTACTTTTGCTATTTCGTGAATCTGGGCAGATTGTCTAGTTGTTAGCGATTTTGCCGAGGATGTTGTAGTTGATCCGTGCATGCCATGCTATTGTTCTTGCCATGTCTAGCTTGCATTTTGAGTATTCTTGATGGGTGTATGCTTATCTTGTCATGACTTGCTCTGTAGTGAGTGCATCGAGCTCGTAAACATGCCTACTTGATATCTGTTTTGCATGCTCTAGTTTTCACTAAGTCTGTGATCTGATTATGTTTTTGCCATGTTCACATGCTTGCAATTGTATTTTATGATCCCTTTTGGCTCAAGGTCACTAAGGGACTTTTGTTAAGCTCTTTGAGTATCTCCATGTCATGCTTTACTTTGCCATGTTCAGGTCCTGTAGCATATAGTTTTCATACTCCGAAGAGTGCTATCTGATCTGAAATTCCAGACAAGTGTTAATTTCACTAAGTCCGAGATCTGTTTGTCATATGCATTTTTGCCATGCTTGTTTGAACCTGTTAATGGATGAATTGGCCGTAGCTCAGTGCTAGACTTTTGTTAAGCTTCTTGAATTCATCCCTGCCATGTATTTTGATGCCATCTTTGAATGCTGTAGCATGTTCATCTCGTTGCATTTAGATGGCTACTTGCTGTAAATCACAGAACGTGGTCATATTTGAATTGCTTGCCATTTCCAAACCGTAACTCCGATTCCGGCGTTCTTTATATCGTTTTCAAGTGATTTCATCTCATCTTTCCAGTGGCACACTTGGATTTCCAAGTTGAGGCCAGGTTCATTCATTCCTTTGCAAATCATGCATATGCACCGCATACCGCATCCCGCATATCATACCATGTTCATGTGTTGGGTGTTTACTATGTTGTGTGCTTCTTTCCGGTGTTTGCTTCTTCGGGTTGGTTCCGGTAACGTCGCGTTTGTGAGGACTCATTCGTCTACGTCCATTTGACTTCTTCATGGACTCGTTCTTCTTCCTTGTGGTATTTCAGGCAAGATGACCATACCCTCGAAATCACTTCTAGCTTTGCTTGCTTAGTTGCTCGCTCTTTTGCTATGCCTATGCTGCGATACCTACCACTTGCTTATCATGCCTCCCATATTGTTGAACCAAGCCTCTAACCCACATTGTCCTAGCAAACCGTTGTTTGGCTATGTTACCGCTTTGCTCAGCCCCTCTTATAGCGTTGTTAGTTGCAGGTGAAGATTGAAGTTTGTTCCTCATTGGAACATGGAGATGATGTTCCTTGTTGGAACATGTTTACTTGTTGGAACATCATAATATATCTTCTTTAATTAATGCATCTATATACTTGGTAAAGGGTGGAAGGCTCGGCCCTATGCCTGGTGTTTTGTTCCACTCTTGCCGCCCTAGTTTCCGTCATATCGGTGTTATGTTCCCGGATTTTGCGTTCCTTACGCGATTGGGTAATAATGGGAACCCCTTGACAGTTCGCCTTGAATAAAACTCCTCCAGCAATGCCCAACCTTGGTTTTACCATTTGCACTAACAACCTACCACCTTCCCTTGGGTTCTGCAGACTCAAGGGTCATCTTTATTCTAACCCCCCCGGGCCAGTGCTCCTCTGAGTGCTGGTCCGAACTGAGCTGCCTGCGGGGCCATCTCGGGGAAACTTGAGGGTTAGTTTTACTCGTAGCTAGTCTCATCTGAGTGTGCCCTGAGAAAGAGATATGTGCAGCTCCTATCGGGATTTGTCGACACATTCGGGCGGTGTTGCTGGATTTGTTTTAACCTGTCAAAATGTCTTGAAGAACCGGGATACCGAGTCTGATCGGAACGTCTCGGGAGGAGGTCTATTCCTTTGTTGATCGTGAGAGCTTGTCATGGGCTAAGTTGGGACACCCCTGCAGGGATTTGAACTTTCGAAAGCCGTGCCCGCGGTTATGGGCAGATGGGAATTTGTTAATGCCGGTTGTAGAAAACCTGAAGTTGACCTTAATTAAAATGCATCAACCGCGTGTGTAACCGTGATGGTCTCTTTCCGGCGGAGTCCGGGAAGTGAACATGGTGTTGGAGTTATGCTTGACGTAGGTTGTTTTAGGATCACTTCTTGATCATACTTTTAACGATCGTGCTTTGCCTTCTCTTCTCGCTCTCATTGCGTATGTTAGCCACCATATATGCTAGTCGCTTGCTGCAGCTCCATCTCATACCTTTTACCTTACCCATAAGCTTAAATAGTCTTGATCGCGAGGGTGCGAGATTGCTGAGTCCCCGTGACTCACAGATACTTCCAAAACCAGCTTGCAGGTGCCGTTGAACCGTGCAGTTGACGCAACCAAGCTCAAGGAGGAGCTTGTTGAAGATCTTGCCCTTTGTGTTGTTTCGTTCTAGTTGATCAGTAGTGGAGCCCAGTTGGGGTCGATCGGGGACCTTGTCGCATTTGGGGTTCTTCTTTTATTTTGGGTTCCGTAGTCGGACCTTGAGTGTATTTGGATGATGTAATGCTTTATTCATGTAATTGTGTGAAGTGGCGATTGTAAGCCAACTATGTAACTTCTTCCCCTATTTTATTACATGGGTGGTGTGAAGATTAACTCACTTGCGACATGGCTTTCAATGCGGTTATGCCTCTAAGTCGTGCTTCAACACGTGGGAGATATAGCCGCATCGAGGGCGTGACAAGTTGGTATTAGAGCCTTCCCCGACCTTAGGAGCCCCATTGCTTGATCGAATTAGCGGACGAGTTGAGTCTAGAAAAATGTTTTGAGTCATTTAGGAATTATATATCGGAGAGTTTAGGAATTCTTTTTACTCTCCAGTCCCTTCATTGCTCTGGTGAGGCATCCTGACGTAGAGTTTTGACTCTTCTCTTCTCAAATTTCACTAAATTTTTTTTAGGATCACGCGGGTATCTTGGAATCGTTCCGATGGTTTTGTGACGAGAACATTGTCTTGGTGCCTCCTGTCAGGGGTTTTGTGGAAGTGTCCCGGGGAGTTGAGATCCGAGGTGTTGTCGTCACAATTTTATCGTTGCAGTTCTGGAATACCTGAGTTTAGTATGCCGACATCGAAAATCTCTTTTATGCAGTTCGTTGGTGAGATAACCTCGACGCCACCCAGTACTGGGGCGGGAGTTTGGGAGTATCACCATAACTTGTATAACAGATGCTTTTCGAAGGTTGAGGTAGATGATTTCCGAAGGTTTCTTGGTTATGTGTTGAGGGATGGATACAGCTGGATGTAGGATTTGCTAGATTTGGGTGAGATATTATGCTTCCCCTGTATCCCCAACACCTGATTGCATAACTGGAAAGGTTCGGGAGTTTCATAAGTGGGAATTCAAGTAGCTCTTAGGATATCTTTCCGACAGATGTATGATATGAAATTGGGGTTCGACGTCTAGTGGTCCGCCTATTCACGGTCGGTTTTACAGTGGTCTCGTTGTGTCTTAAAGAGTCCTTGGCTATGCCGACTCGGGGACGCTTCGTATGTCATGTGCACTGCCTTGTACATGATGGTGCTGTACGATCGAGCCCGTGTAGGCCCCACCACGAAAACTTCGGACGAAATCTCTATCATATGTTTGTTCTGACTTATTCTGCAAGCCAATCCTTGTTTTGTTTTGAGTTGTGGTATTCGAGTTGCTTCAATGAAAAGTGTTGATTCCATACCTTCCCCAAATGGTGTTCTCATACTCCGATGTGAATACTAATCCTTCTCGATCATCGAGTCTGTCATGTCAATCCGTTTCACCGGTGTGTTTCTCTTCAAGTGGATCCGAACATTTCAACATCTGCAAGATCCAATCTCAGCTTTCTCAATGGTGTTCGTTTCACCCATTCCAAATTCTCTTTGTTTTTCCCACCCTCCCTCCCTTTGTTTTTCTCCAAGGATCCAGATTTCTTATTCAAGTATCATTTTATTGTTGTGAAGCCTCTCCATTCTTTTTCTTCATGTTCTTACCCGGTGATTCTCATGAAGGTTCTAACGGAGCTTCTAGTTCATCATTCTTCGCTCTTTTCTTCTTCGGTGGATTCAATTCAAGCTTTGCCAATTATATCCTTTCCTCGTTACAAATGCTTTCTCATGCCAGTGCAATCCTTAATCATTCACTTCTCACTATTCAATTGTTCTGGAGTGCTCAAGATATCTCGAAGACTCGTGTTTCCACTCTGCGTTCGTTCAAGATCTTTCGAGGATGTTCTCTCTTTCAAGCCATTTAAGTCAACCGGTGTAATCTCTCCTTTCAAGTAATCATTTCAACGGTGTTTCTTTTCAGTGGGCCCTAACCCACAGGTCTATTCCCAAGATCTTACCTGACTCTTCTTATTTTCCCGGAGATATCCTCAAATTTCTTGTCAAAGTTTGATGTAAGAATGAATTATCATCAGTCAAATGTATTTCTCCAAGATCTTTCAAATTCTTTTCATTGTGGTTCAACCTTTCTAGTCTTCATCCCGGAGTATCTCAACAATCCATGGTGGTCTTTATCATCGTCATTCTCTGCAGTTGAAGACCGAAGAAGAGTTTCTTTTAAATCTTGCTCCATTCTCTGCCATCCTCTCATAATTGTTTTTGAATGTGGGAATTCTTTTCACCTATCCGGAGTAGTTCAAGAGACTTCTCAGTTTTGTTATCCGGAGTCCTTCAATTCAGGTTTATTCATTCTCAGCTGTCAGTTATCATTCTCCTATCTTGTCGGTGCATCAATCAAATATCCTCTAATCAGTTCTTGATCTCTTTGTTCTCATGTATCTAGTTTGTCTCAAGCACCTTCGTTCATTTGCTAATTTATACCGGTGATGCACCCCTACTTCGATCATTTTCTATTCTTACGGTGGTTCTTCCAAGATTTGGTCTTCCTTCGTTCATCATATCAATTTATTCGTTGTTTCAACCCGACCGGTGGTTCATGGAAGACCTTTCAAAATTGACGCTATATCTATCTTAATCCTTTCTACGAGAATAAGTAGTATGCCAATTCCATTGCTTGTCATCAATTTTAATTGGTGAAGGTTAAACATAATGTAATTCTTATTCTTGGTTTCAAGTGCTCATCTTTCTTTTCCGAAGCTCCAAGCTATTTCAATTATATCACCACGGAGATTCATCTAAATCATTATAAGGTTTCACCTTGTGTTTTCTACTTCTCTTTCTTTTCATTATCTTTTGTTTACCGGAGTTCTTCATGAAGGTTCTACACGATGGTTCATCAAGGATTTATATTCCTTCTCGACACGTTCATCAACTTTCTTTTCAGAGGAGCTCAAGCTTTCTTCATATTGTAATCCGGAGTGCATTTCTGTCTACTGTATCATTGGAGGTGGTATTAGGTCATTCTTGATAATTTGAGTTCATGTTTTCATGATTCACATGTTGTCAAGATTGGGATATTTTAAATCCATCAATCTCGTCATTGGAGTTATCTTGGGTTATATTTCACCTAAAGCCTTCTCTAAGGTTTGTTGCTATTATGGTGCTTATAAACGACCCAAGTTCTTCTTTTATCCTCCCGGTGAAATAAGTTTCTCGTCTCCTTGTTCATATAAATCCAATCAATTGTTTTCCCGTGGGTGGCAGGTTGTCACCTCATAATTTGAGATGTATTCCATAAGACCATATCAAGCTTATTCTTTTCGTTGTTGGTTTTTTTCCAACAACTCCATTCGACCCTTCTCCTAAGGATACCTTTTCAAGCTCTTTTGTAGCAGAAGTTGGCATTTTCTTCTACATTTTTTATCTCAATGATCTACCTTCTATTTCTTTCTTCCGGAGGAATTGTGTTGTTGCTCTCTTCAACCTTTCTTCTTGTTCTGGTCAGGATCCTGTTCTTTTCATGCTTATCCTTTTAACCGGAGTGTTGTGTCCCTTTTGCTCAAGCTCATTCATTTTATCAAGTTTTTCATCTCTTTTAAACCGGAGTGCTGTCCGAGATCTTTCTTACCCCTTGTTACATTCATTCAATAGTTACGGAGGCAGTGTATTGCAATTTCATCAAGTATCTTCTCATCTTATCAAGTTCTTATTCAATTCCTTTTATTTTCAATCGGAGTGCTATCTGAATTTGTTCTTCCTTGTTCCTTTTTCCTAACGGAGTGCTTTCAACTTTGTTCTTCTCCGTTGCTTTCTTTCTTTCATTTTGCTCAACCTTTTCAAGGTTCTTTGGTTTCACTCGTTTGTCAAAGAAGCAACTTAGTTTTACCTCTTCTCTCTCTCTTCCGTTTTTCCCTCCGGTGCCATTCTAGATCTCGGGACGAGATCCTCTCGTAGTGGTGGAGTGTTGTAACGCCCCGAGACCGATGTGCCAGGTGTCATCTAGTTATTCGCTGTTGTTGCCTTGTCATTGCTTAAGTGTCATGCATTGCATATCATGTCATCATGTGCATTTCATTTGCATACATGTTCGTCTCAGGCATCCGAGCATTTTCTCCGTTGTCCGTTTTGCAATCCGGTGCTTCGTTCTCCTCCGGTGGTCCTTTCTACCTTCTTCTCATGTGTGGGGATTAAACATTTCCGGATTGGACCGAGACTTGCCATGCGGCCTTGGTTTACTACCGGTAGACCGCCTGTCAAGTTTCGTACCATTTGGACTTCGTTTGATGCTCCAACGGTTAACCGAGGGACCGAAAAGGCCTCGTGTGTGTTGCAGCCCAACACCCCTCCAATTTGGCCCAAAACCCACCTAAACCTCCTCCATCATCTAGAGCGTTCGATCACGATCGCGTGGCCGAAAACCGCACCTCATTTGGACTCTCCTAGCGCCCTCTACCTATAAATATGTGTCCCTCCCGGAATTTCCGCACAGACGAAACCCTAGATGCACCCCTTCGTGCCGCCGGACACTTCTCCCACCGGCCGAACATGTCCGCCGCCGCCTTCGTCCAATCCGGAGCCGACATGTGTCCTCCCACGCCCCACTTCACCGCCGGGCCCATGGAGCCCATCTCCGGCCCGCCCCGGGCCGCGCCAGGCCCGAGGAGATCCGCGCCGCGCCCTCTCGCCGGACCTCCGCTGGAGTTCCTCACCGCCGGCCACCGCACCTCGCCGCCTCTCGTCACCGCTCCAGCCACCGGAGTTCCGCCGTCGTCGCGCCCTCGCCCAGGCAGTGCCCCGCGCCTCCTCTTCCCCTCCTTTTCTCCCCTGCTCTCCCTCTCATCTCGGCCGCGCCGCCGCCATTGTTTTGCAGGGCCGCCGCCGAGTTCGTCGGGGGCCTCCCCGACCTCGTCCGTCGCTGGATCCAGGGACCCCAGGCCCGGATCTGCTAGTTCCCGACCTTCCCCGGCCTCCTCCGCCTCTCCTTGCCGCTGCCTCGCCAGCGAACGGCGCCGCCGCCGCCTCTGCTTCCCTCGATCCAGGCGGGATCGAGGAGGAGGACGACGCCCTCAGCCTCGTGGGCCCTCGGCCTCCCTTCGCGGCCCAGATCTGCAGGCCCGGGGCTCCAGAAGCCTAGTTCCGGTGGTTCCGGCCCAACGTGAGCACCCCCTCTAAGTTCCGCCCATGCGTCTTTTAGCTATTCTGCGCCCTTACGTTTTTTTCTGAAATTTGGTAAGTCCCCAAAATTCCCAGATTCATATGCCCATGTTCATCGCATCGTAACTTTGCATCCGTAGCTCCGATTTGAGCATATAGCATATCAAAATGTTCGACTCAGAGAGTACATCATTTCATCTCATTGCATCATTTTCATTTGAGTTCATATTGATGCCCGAAATGCTGTTAGAAGAGTGCTATTTGAGATAATTGTCAGATATGCTGCTCCATTTAGATATTTGTCATTTTTGCCATGATTATTGTGTGCATGATATGCCCATGAGTTCTACATATGTTTTGTTAAGGGTTTTGTCATCTTTCTAGAGGTGCAACCCATGTATTTTTGTGATGTGTGTGGTGACTAGCACAAGCTTGCAAAGTGAGGCACTTGGTAATGCTGATTTCAGGGACTTAGCATTTCCACTAATTCCTTGACCTGTTTATCTCATATGGCCATATGTTCATGTTGTTTCCTAGTGATCCGTGCCTCTTTTGAGGATGATCAGTAAGGATGTTTCGTTAATCTTGTAGTTCTCTATCCATCCATGTCTTTGTTTGCAATTATGGAGCACCCTAGCTTGAGTCAATCGAGCTCTACTTTTGCTATTTCGTGAATCTGGGCAGATTGTCTAGTTGTTAGCGATTTTGCCGAGGATGTTGTAGTTGATCCGTGCATGCCATGCTATTGTTCTTGCCATGTCTAGCTTGCATTTTGAGTATTCTTGATGGGTGTATGCTTATCTTGTCATGACTTGCTCTGTAGTGAGTGCATCGAGCTCGTAAACATGCCTACTTGATATCTGTTTTGCATGCTCCAGTTTTCACTAAGTTCGTGATCTGATTATGTTTTTGCCATGTTCACATGCTTTCAATTGTATTTTATGATCCCTTTTGGCTCAAGGTCACTAAGGGACTTTTGTTAAGCTCTTTCAGTATCTCCATGCCATGCTTTACTTTGCCATGTTCAGGTCCTGTAGCTTATAGTTTTCATACTCCGAAGAGTGCTATCTGATCTGAAATTCCAGACAAGTGTTAATTTCACAAGTCTGAGATCTGTTTGTCATATGCATTTTTGCCATGCTTGTTTGAACATGTTAATGGATGAATTGGCCGTAGCTCAGTGCTAGACTTTTGTTAAGCTTCTTGAATGCATCCCTGCCATGTATTTTGATGCCATGTTTGAATGCTGTAGCATGTTCATCTTGTTGCATTTAGATGGCTACTTGCTGTAAATCACAGAACGTGGTCATATTTGAATTGCTTGCCATTTCCAAACTGTAACTCCGATTCCGGCGTTCTTTATATCGTTTTCAAGCGATTTCATCTCATCTTTCCAGAGGTACACTTGGATTTCCAAGTTGATGCCAGGTTCATTCATTCCTTTGCAAATCATGCATATGCATCGCATACCGCATCCCGCATATCATACCATGTTCATGTGTTGGGTGTTTACTATGTTGTGTGCTTCTTTCCAGTGTTTGCTTCTTCGTGTTGGTTCCGGTAACGTCGCGTTTGTGAGGACCCGTTCGTCTACGTCCGTTTGACTTCTTCATGGACTCGTTCTTCTTCCTTGCAGGATTTCAGGCAAGATGACCATACCCTCGAAATCACTTCTATCTTTGCTTGCTTAGTTGCTCGCTCTTTTGCTATGCCTATGCTGCGATACCTACCACTTGCTTATCATGCCTCCCATATTGTTGAACCAAGCCTCTAACCCACCTTGTCCTAGCAAACCATTGTTTGGCTATGTTACCGCTTTGCTTAGCCCCTCTTATAGCGTTGTTAGTTGCAGGTGAAGATTGAAGTTTGTTCCTCGTTGGAACATGGAGATGATGTTCCTTGTTGGAACATGTTTACTTGTTGGGATATCATAATATATCTTCTTTAATTAATGCATCTATATACTTGGTAAAGGGTGGAAGGCTCGGCCTTATGCCTGGTGTTTTGTTCCACTCTTGCCGCCCTAGTTTCCGTCATATCGGTGTTATGCTCCCGAATTTTGCGTTCGTTACGCGGTTGGGTAATAATGGGAACCCCTTGACAGTTCGCCTTGAATAAAACTCCTCCAGCAATGCCCAATCTTGGTTTTACTATTTGCACTAACAACCTACCACCTTCCCTTGGGTTCTGCAGACTCAAGGGTCATCTTTATTCTAACCCCCCCGGGCCAGTGCTCCTCTGAGTGCTGGTCCGAACTGAGCTGCCTGCGGGGCCACCTCGGGGAACCTTGAGGGTTGGTTTTACTCGTAGCTAGTCTCATCTGAGTGTGCCCTAAGAAAGATATATGTGCAGCTCCTATCGGGATTTGTCGGCACATTTGGGCAGTGTTGCTGGATTTGTTTTAACCTGTCAAAATGTCTTGAAGAACCGGGATACCGAGTCTGATCGGAACGTCTCGGGAGGAGGTCTATTCCTTTGTTGATCGTGAGAGCTTGTCATGGGCTAAGTTGGGACACCCCTGTAGGGATTTGAACTTTCGAAAGCCGTGCCCGTGGTTATGGGCAGATGGGAATTTGTTAATGCCGGTTGTAGAAAACCTGAAGTTGACCTTAATTAAAATGCATCAACCGCGTGTGTAACCGTGATGGTCTCTTTCCGGCGGAGTCCGGGAAGTGAACATGGTGTTGGAGTTATGCTTGACGTAGGTTGTTTTAGGATCACTTCTTGATCATACTTTTAACAATCGTGCTTTGCCTTCTCTTCTCGCTCTCATTGCGTATGTTAGCCACCATATATGCTAGTCGCTTGCTGCAGCTCCATCTCATACCTTTTACCTTACCCATAAGCTTAAATAGTCTTGATCGCGAGGGTGCGAGATTGCTGAGTCCCCGTGACTCACAGATACTTCCAAAACCAGCTTGCAGGTGCCGTTGAACCGTGCAGTTGACGCAACCAAGCTCAAGGAGGAGCTCGTTGAAGATCTTGCCCTTTGTGTTGTTTCGTTCTAGTTGATGAGTAGTGGAGCCCAGTTGGGGTCGATCGGGGACCTTGTCGCATTTGGGGTTCTTCTTTTATTTTGGGTTCCGTAGTCGGACCTTGAGTGTATTTGGATGATGTAATGCTTTATTCATGTAATTGTGTGAAGTGGCGATTGTAAGCCAACTATGTAACTTCTTCCCCTATTTTATGACATGGGTTGTGTGAAGATTACCTCACTTGCGACATGGCTTTCAATGCGGTTATGCCTCTAAGTCATGCTTCGACACGTGGGAGATATAGCCGCATCGAGGGCGTGACATCCACGATCCCGCTCTCAGTCATTTAACGAACGGTTCTGTCCATGCCTGTGAGTTATCGAACCCACAGGCTCACAAGGTTAAGGAAATCACGATTTGTTGAGTGTTAGAAGGACGAGAGTCATGAGATATATTTGTGGAATTATTTTATTAATATTCAGAATAATTCTGAGAGGATCTGAAAGCATTTCCAGGTCACTGGAAAGGTTTCGGTGAGTATCGGGTAATACCGGGGATTACCGATAAATTGGGAGAGTGGGAGGAGTCCTACTAATCCTCCCTTGGCCGGTGCACCAAGGAGGGATCCCTCCTTGATGGCAGCCCTCCCTCTCCCCTGCAACCTATATATACATGAGTTGTGCTCTTTTGATACACAATTTTTGGAGCCTCCTCTAGTTCTTCCAATTCTTGTTTTGTTCTAGAGCTTGTCTAATCCTCTTGTCCTCATAATTATAAGCCCAATGTGGTTCTAATCTTATAACACCCACAATGCGGCTATATCTCCCACATGCCGGGGCACGACTTAGAGGCATAGCCGCATCGTAGGCTTGTCGCAAGAGGGGTAATCTTTACACATCCAATGTACTGAATAAGAAAGGGATAAAGAGTTGGCTTACAATCGCCACTTCACACAATACATAAATAATCCATACATCATCCAAGGTACAATCAAAGGTCCGACTACGGCACCAAAATAAGGAAAGACAACCCCAAATGCTAGATCCCCGATCGTCCCAACTGGGCTCCACTACTGATCATCCAGAAAAGAAACATAGTAACGCCCCGAATCCTCGTCGAACTCCCACTTAAGCTCGGTATCGTCACCTGCACTGGTATCCTCGGCACCTGCAACTGTTTGGAAGTAACCACGAGCGACAAGGACTCAACAATCTCACACCCGCGAGATCAAGACTATTTAAGCTTATGGGTAGGAAATGGTAGTGAGGTTGAGCTGCAGCAAGCACTAGCATATATGGTGGCTAACATACGCAAATAAGAGCAAGAAGAGAAGCAATGCACGGTCGAGAAGCTATAAGTGATCAAGAAGTGATCCTAAAGCTACTTACATTCACGCATAACATAAGACTGTGTTCTCTTCTTGGACCCCGCCGAAAAGAGACCATCACGGCTACACACGCGGTTGATTCATTTTAATTAAGTTAAGTGTCAAGTTCTCTACAACCGAATATTAACAAATTCCCATCTACCACATAACCGTGGGCACGGCTCTCGAAAGTTTATACCCTACAGGGGTGTCCCAACTTAGCCCATCACAAGCTCTCACGGTCAACGAAGGATATTCCTTCTCCTGGGAAGACCCAATCAGTCTCAGAATCCCGGTTACAAGACATTTCGACAATGGTAAAACAAGACCAGCAAAGCCGCCCGAATGTGCCGACAAATCCCGATAGGAGCTGCACATATCTCTTCCTCAAGGCACACCGGATAAGCAGTCCATACAACTAAAACCAACCCTCAAGTTTCCCTGAGGTGGCGCTGCAAGGGGCTCTAGTTTGGACCAACACTCAGAGGAGCACTGGCCGGGGGTTTAAAATAAAGATGACCTTGAGTCCGCAGAACCCAAGGGAAAAGGCTTAGGTAGGCAAATGGTAAAACCAAGTTTGGACCTTGCTGGAGGAGTTTTATTCAAAGTGAACTGTCAAGGGGTTCCCATAATCACCCAACCGCGCAAGGAAAGCAAAGTCAAGGAACATAACACCGGTATGACAGAAACTAGGGCGGCAAGAGTGGAACAAAACACTAGGCATAAGGCCGAGCCTTCCACCCTTTATCAAGTATATAGATGCATTAAAGTAAAAGATATAATAATGATATCCCAACAAATCCATGTTCCAACATGGAACAAGCTTCAACTTCACCTGCAACTAGCAACGCTATAAGAGGGGCTGAGCAAAAGCGATAACATAGACAAACAATGGTTTGCTAGGAAAAGGTGGGTTAGAGGCTTGACATGGCAATATGGGAGGCATGATATAGCAAGTGGTAGGTAGCGCGACATAGCAATAGAGCGAGCAACTAGCAAGCAAAGATAGAAGTGATTTCGAGGGTATGGTCATCTTGCCTGCAATGTTCTCAGAGTTGTCGAAAGCTTGATCCTTGTTAGCGTACTCAACAGGTTCCTCGGTCACGTACTTGTGTCCCGGCTCTACTCAAAGCAAGAACACAAGCAAAGGACCAACAATCAATCACGGTGCAATGCACAAGCAACATGATGCAATACATGGCATGATATGCAAGACATGATATGCAATGCATATGCGTGCTCCGGAAGAGAAAGAATGATCAAGGCATCAACTTGGCAAACCAAGTGTGTCGCTGGAGAGATGAGATGATTTCAGTTGAAATCGATATAAAGATCACCGGAAACGGATGCACGGTTTGCAAATGGCAAGCAAAACAAGAATGGCACAATTATGCGATTAACAACATGATGCCACTTAGGATGCAACAAGAAACTAAGCTACTGCAATCCAACATATTAATAAAGCATATGACAGTGATGTACAAGAGATGTTTGACAAAACATGAACACTGAGCTATGGCTAAATCACACAAGAGGAGGTTCAAACAAGCATGGCAAAAGTGCAAAAGATATCAGCTTCACAGACTTGGAGAAATTACTAACATGTCAAAAACAACAAGAGGAAGCACTATTTAGAGCAAGCAAACAACATGCTACAGGAACATATCATAGCAAACAAAGGCATGACATGATTCTACTAAATGCATAGGTCAAAAGTCCCTTACTGAACATGAGCCAAAAAGGCACAGAAGATATGATGGCACCCATGTAAATATAGCAAGTTTTATTAACAGTTTCAGACTTAGAAAAACAGAGCATGGCATAAACAGATTTATAAAGCCAACTTTGCAAGCTCAAACCACTCACCACAAAGCATTGCATGACAAAATAAGCATACCAACAGCAATATGACATGTTCATGAAGCTAACCATGTCAAGAGCAAGTTCATAGGATGCATGGATCACAAACAACAACCATGGCAAAATTGATTAACATGTTAACATTCTGCCAGGAACATTTTATAGCAAAAGTAGAGCAAGAACAAGACATGCTAGACAACTCCATAATTGCAAACAAGGGCATGGATGGATAGAGCATAACCACATTTTCAAAACATCCTTACTAAAGCAACTTAAAACAACCATGGATATCACTGTAGCATCAAGTTTACATGGAATCAAAATAACAGCAGGAAAAGGACTTAAGCAAAATCCTAAGTCCCTGAAAATAGCAACATCATGAAGCCTAGTTTGCATGCTTGTGCTAGTCACCACATAGATCAAAAAAAATATAAGACAAGCACCTCTGTAAAGATGGCATGTTGTATTTCAAAATACATGTAGACCTCAAACTCATATGATGCACACATCAAATGTGACAAAAATGGAAAATCACCATGATATGATAAGTAACAGTAGTAAACATTTTATAGCACTGTTGCATCAATGAAAATGGCATCATAATGAACATGAACATGCACGGAAATGCTTCTAGCATGAAGAGCTCATCGAGACGAACAATTCCATATATCATATGCATGAAATGGAGCTACGGTCACCGAGATATGAGGCGAAGAACATGTCATGAAAATAACAGGGATAAGGACTTAGACGAAAATCACCTCCCGAAAACGGATCTAGGGTTTCGGGCACGCAGTTCGAGGTTCACCGGAGCAGACGGGAACGACGGCCGGAGTTGGAGATGGTGGTCGCCGGAGCTCATGCTCGCCGGATCCGGCTCTCCCGTGGCCGGATCTGGCCGGAGATGGAGGGAGGCGCTGCAAGGGCGTAGCAGGTGCAGGGCGGCGACCTCGGCCGACGGGGAGGTGCGGTCTCGACGCCGGCCGGTGAGGAGGGGGCGCGGCGGCACGGCGAAGCCATGGTGGCACCGGGCGGCGAGGAGGAGGCGCGAGCGGCGAGGGCGAAGCAGGCGCGGGGTGGCGAGGCGGATAGGCCCGGCGGGCCCGCCTCGGGCTCGCGGGCCGCCGGCGGTCTGCCACGTGGCAGGCTCCGGTTGGTGCGGGCGTGGCGGCGGACGCATCCGGTCCGATCCGGACGTGTCCGGCGGCGAAGAGAGGTGAGGCTAGGGTTTCGGGACCCGGGATTTCGGAGGAGTGCACATATTTATAGGTAGGGGGAGTTTGGAGTGTTCAAATGAGGTGTAGTTTTCGCCCACACGATTGTGATCCGATGACGGAGGACATGGAGATGGTTTAGATGGGTTATTGGGCTGTTTTGGAGGGGTGTTGGGCTGTAATACACAAGAGGCCTTTGCGGTTACCCGGTTAACCGTTGGAGCATCAAACGAACTCCAAACGGAACGAAATTTGACAGGTGGTCTACTGGTGGTGTACCAAGGCCACTTGGCAAATCTTGGTCCATTCCGAGAACGTTTAACACCCGCTCACGAAAAGAGACAAGAGGGGTGCGCCGGTGCATGTGGGAGTGTCACATTGCAAAACGGACAACGGGGAAAATGCTCGGATGCATGAGACGAACACTTATGCAAATGGGATGCACACGATGACATGATATGAAATGCAAGACATGAATAAAATGCAAAATGAAGACAAAAACCCAACCACAAAGGGAATCTCATAACTTAAAGCCGAAAATGGCAAGAGTCGGGTTTCAAATATGGCAAGTTACATCCGGGGTGTTACAAATCTCCTCCCTCTAATTCTCCAGCTACGATTAGCTCTGGACAGTGAAGTGTGATGTCTACTACGCAACTTTATTCTTGTAGACTCGTGTTGGGCCTCCAAGCATAGAGTTTTGTAGGACAGTAGCAATTTAACCTCAAGTGGATGACCTAAGGTTTATCAATCCGTGGGAGGTGTAGGATGAAGATGGTCTCTCTCAAACAACCCTGCAACCAAATACAAGAAATCTCTTGTGTCCCAACACACCCAATACAATGGCAAATTGTATAGGTACACTAGTTCAGTGAAGAGATGGTGATAAAAGTGTAATATTGATGGTAGAAATATATTTTTATAATTGAATAAATAAAAACATTAAGGTAGCAAATAGTAAACGGGCACAAAAATGATATTGCAATGCCTGAAAATGAGGCCTGGGGTCCGTACTTTCGCTAGTGCAATCTCTCAACAATGCTAACATAATTGGACCATATAACCATCCCTCAACATGAAACGAAGAATCACTCCAAAGTTCCTATCTAGCGGAGAACATACGAAGAAATCGTTTGTAGGGTACGAAACCACCTCGAAGCTATTCTTTTTGATCAATCTATCCAAGAGTTCGTACTAAAATAACACCAAATAATTTCAGATTCATAATACTCAATCCAACACAAAGAACCTCAAAGAGTGCCCCAAGATTTCTACCGGAGAAACAAAAGACGAGAACATGCATCAACCCCTATGCATAGATTACCCCAATGTGAACACGAGAATCCACGAGTTTAGTGCCAAAACACATATCCAGTGAATCAATATGATACCCCATTGTCACCACGAGTATTCATATGCAAGACATATATCAAGTGCTCTCAAATCCATAAAAGTATTCAATCCTATAATAACAAAATCTCAAAGGGAAAACTCAATTCATCACATCAAGATAGAGAGGGGGAAACACCATATGATCTGGCTATATTAACAAAGCCCGCGATACATCAAGATCGTGGCATCTCAAGAACACGAGAGAGAGACTAAACACATAGCTACTGGTACAAACCCTCAGCCCCGAGGGTGGACTACTCCCTCCTCATCGTAGTGGCTGCCGGGATGATGAATATCACCTTCTTAATGAATTGAACCGTCGTTGCTGCATCACACTTACTAACCGGCTCTGCTTCAACCCACTTAGTAAACTTATCAATTGCCACCAAAAGGTGGGTCTTCTTATACTTGGACCTCTTGAAAGGCCCAACCATGTCAAGCCCCCAAGTTGCAAACGGCCAAGTAATTGGAATCATCCTCAACTCTTGAGCTGGAACATGAGCTCGTCGTGAAAATTTCTGACAACCGTCACATTTTTCTAACCAAATCCTTAGCGTCAGCATGAGCTGTCAACCAATAAAAACCGTGACAAAAAGCCTTGGCTACAAGAGATTTAGAGCCGGCATGATCGAGGGAGTCCTGGACTAAGGGGTCCTCGGGTGTCCGACCTATTGGATATGGGCCGGACTGATGGGCTCTGAAGATGAGAAGACCGAAGACTCTGCCCGTGTTCGGATGGGACTCTCCTTGGCGTGGAAGGCAAGCTTGGTGACCAAATATGAATATTCCTTTCTATGTAACCAACCTTGTGTAAACCCTAGATCCCTCCCGTGTCTATATAAACCGGAGGGCTAGGTCCGTAGATAGAGCTCGAATAATCATAGCCAGACTAGACTTTTAGGGTTTAGTCATTACGATCTCGTGGTAGATCAACTCTTGTAATACTCATATTCATCAAGATCAATCAAGCAGGAAGTAGGGTATTACCTCCATAGAGAGGGCCTGGACATGGGTAAACATCATGTCCCCCGTCTCCTATTAGCATCGATCCTAGACGCATAGTTCGGGAACCCCTACCCGAGATCCGACGGTTTTGACACCGACATTGGTGCTTTCATTGAGAGTTCCACTGTTCTGTCAAAAGATTGGATCGATGGCTCGCCTTGTTCTCAAGGACAACGTCACCTCCGGAGGAGCACTGGCCCCAGGCCAAACCCTCCGGCTGGGCAGCTTCATTATGACCGCTCGTTCGGCCATTAAGCCGATGATGACTTCTTGGGTCATCAAAAATCCTCTTCAGGTTGACTCTAAGTACTCCAAGCAGATGGATCTGACGGAGTTGTCATCTTTAAACGAGCTCCTAGATCGCATCGCCGCCCTGGGGGTCGTCTAGGACTATGATCGGATTGGGCTTAAACCCGACCAGAGAGAAATTAAAACTCCGCCGATCACCCATCAAATAGCGGCAGTAGAGGAGCAAGACGACAACTCTTCCTCTATATTAAGGACGAACTATGTTCAGATCTCCGAACTTGAAGAGCCGGACACCTATCTGCAGAAAGACAGGTCCTGTTCTCCGAACATAGAATCGGATGACAAGCCCAAAAAATCAGCTGGCAACCCAGAGCCTGAACTACTAAATCCGGAGATTCTTCAAACTCCGGATCCTAATTTGGGTCAGGGTTCGGACTTCAATCCACCCACCCACCCAGAAATAAGCACTCTCAGGGGCATACAACAGCAGTATAAGAAAATGGCCCACCACTTCTGGGCTAGATTCCTCCTTGTCAAAGATAAGATTAAAGATTGCCACGACGAAGACACAATCACAGTGTTCCGCAACAATTGCACGGATGAAGGAATCCTCAATGCCATCAACCGTCGTCACATAACACGCTTCGCCGACCTGGCAACCATAGTATACAAGTACTGCACAATGGAAAGCGCCTGGAAAACTCAGGCAGCCGGCTGGGAAGCGCCGGTTTCCACCCAACCCCTCGTTCAGGTGAAAAGGACGCACCCTAGTGGCACGCCCGACCCAATAACAAAGAAATATAAGCCCATTACGGAACGTGGAACCATTCTGGAGGGATGGCTCGATGGACCATGCAAGCTACACACAACACCGGATACTATATCAACTCACAGCCTTAGAGCATGTTGGATACTCTGGCAGGTGGCCAAGAGCGGTGAGGATATCCTCACCAAAAATAACCCAGAGCAATATACTCTAGAAGACGATGACCCTAGAGTACTGACGGTTTTTAAGACCTTCGCTTCAAACAATAAGCGTAAAAGGGCACTCCGCGACCATGCCGAAGTCTTCCAAACCGCAGCAACAAACCCTTGGAACGACACGGCCATAACTTTCAATGCCGAGGACAAACCAAAATTCAGGACAATTCGGGCACTAGCCGCCTTTGTCCTCAGTCCGATCGTGGATGGCTTCTGACTCACCAAGGTACTCATGGACGGCGGCAGCAAACTAAATCTCATCTACGAGGATACAGTCAGTAAAATGGAAATATATAGGAGCCGCATCAAGCAAAGCAGCACGACCTTCCGGGGAATTATTCCCAGTCGGGAGGCGCGATGCGCAGGAAAAATCACACTCGATGTGGTGTTCGGCACACCAGAGAACTATCTCACCGAAGAACTAACCTTCCAAGTGGCCCCCTTCAACAGCGGATATCACGCCCTATTGGGGCGGGATGCATTTACACGCTTCCAGGCCATACCTCACTATGGGTTTATGAAGCTCAAGATGCCAGGGCCCAATGGCATAATCACTCTCGCTAGTGATCCGGACATAGCACTCCGCGCCGAAAACAAAACCGCATCGCTGGCCCTTGAGGCATTATCTAAATCCCTCGCGGCTGAAGAATTAACCACATTACGCTCCACGGTGGATAAGGACGACGTAATATTGGACAAACGACCCAAATCCACCTCCTTCAAACCAGCAGAAGAAATAGTCAAATTCCAAGTCCATCTAACGGACCCTAAGAAGACAACATCCATTGGGGCACAACTGGACCCAATGGTCGACACCGCACTACGAGAATTTCTATGCGAAAACTGGGATATATTTGCCTCGCACCCTTTTGATATGCCAGGAATTCCACGCAGATTGGCCGAACACAGCCTCAACATATTGAAGGGATTTAAACCGGTCAAACAAACACTGCGGTGTTTTTCCGAACCCAAACGTCAAGCGATGGGGGAGGAGCTAGCCAAGCTAATCGAGGCCGGATTCATTAGAGAAATAAAACACCCGGACTGGCTAGCAAATTTGGTGATGGTGCCAAAGAAGGATAAATCCTGGCGCCTGTGCATCGATTTCAAAGACCTCAGTAAGGCCTGCCCTAAGGATCCCTCCCCCGCACCGACCAGATTATCGATGCCACCGCAGGACACGATTCATTATGCTTCCTCGACGCATATTCCGGATACCATCAAATCAAAATGAAGGAGTCCGATCAAGTCGCAACAACATTCATTACCCCATACGGGCCATTCTACTTCAATACCATGCCCTTCGGGCTCAAAAACGCAGGGGCCACCTACCAACGCATGATTCAGACATGCCTGGAAAAACAAATCAGCAAGACAATTGAAGCATACGTGGACGACATCGTCATTAAAACTAGACACGTCGACTCAGTAATAGGTGATTTACATCTTACATTCGACAACCTCCGTGCATATGACATAAAGCTCAATCCGGAAAAGTGTGTTTTCGGCGTTCCTGCTGGAAAGCTGCTAGGCTTCATCTTTTCCAATAGAGGAATTGAAGCAAATCCAGCCAAAATCTGAGTCTTGTCGCAATTAGCCACTCCAACAGACCTTAAACAGGTCCAAAAACTCGTTGGGTGCGTGTCAACATTAAGCCGCTTTATCTCCAGATTGGGAGAAAAAGCATTGCCACTGTATCGCCTCCTCCGCCGCACCGATCACTTCGAGTGGACGGATGCGGCAACAGCCGGACTGGAAGAAATAAAAACCCTTTTGGCGAGCAACCCAATGCTATCCGCACCAAACGTCGGTGAACCCATGTTATTATACATATCGGCAACACACCAGGTAGTGAGCGCCGTGCTCGTCGTGGAACGAGAGCAGGACGGACACAAATTCCCACTTCAGAAGCCGGTATATTACATATCCACCGTCCTCACACCATGCAAATCCCAGTACCCTCAATATCAAAAGATAGCATACTCAGTTTTCATGGCATCCCGGAAGCAATGACACCACTTCCAAGAATGTTCTATCACGGTGGCTTCCGAAGTACCACTCAATGATATAATAAACAACCGCGATGCTACGGGCTGGATAGCCAAATGGGCTATTGAGCTCCTTCCGTTCGACATAACATACAAACCGCACCGAGCCATCAAATCCCAAGTACTGGCGGACTTCATCGCCGAATGGACAGAGGCCGAACTCCCTAAAGAGTATGGCACATATTCCAACTGGGTTATGTATTTCGATGGTTCCAAAATGCTGGCAGGACTAGGAGTGGGCGCCGTTTTAACATCCCCCACAAGAGACGTACTCCAGTATGTACTCCAAATATTATACACAGACTCCAACAACGCAGCCGAATACGAGGCCTTATTACATGGTCTCTTGATGGTTGTCTCTATGGGCATACAACGCCTGGAAGTGCGTGGGGACTCAAACCTCGCAATATCTCAAATAAATGGAGATTTTGATGCCAAAGATCCGAAGATGGTGGCTTACCACAACGCCGTCCTAAAAATGTCGGCTCGATTCGAGGGACTTGAGTTTCATCACGTGGCTCAAGAAAGCAATCAAGCGGCGGACGTCCTCACTCGCATTGGTGCCAAGCGCGACCCTGTCCCACCTAATATCTTTCTGGAAAGGATCTTTAAGCCGTCCGTGGTGTGGCAAGGGGAGAGCAGTAACACCAGTCCGAATCCGAACACAACCACAGCCTCTGAACACAACGATATCATCGAGGACTCAGCCACTGAAATAACACCGTCGGCCCATCTAATCATGGCAGTCATTGCCCCATGGACTGAACGCTTCTTGGCCTACCTTAATAGGAAAGAACTACCGGAGGACCAGAATGAGGCTCGCCGCATTGTTCGACGCTCGAAGGCCTACAAGGTTCATGAAGGAGAGCTCTACAAGAAAAGCGCTACCGGAGTTCTTCAAAGATGTATCTCCGAGGACGAGGGGCAGCAGCTCTTGGCTGAAATTCACACCGGACTCGGCGGTCACCATGCTGCAGCTCGGGCCCTTGTTAGCAAGGCCTTCCGTATAGGTTTTTACTGGCTGACAGCCCGAGCAGATGCATAGGACCTTGTCCAATGTTGCATTGGATGCCAGCTATTCGCCAACCAAAGCCACTGCCCCCACTGCTTTACAAACGATCCCCATCACTTGGCCTTTTGCGGTCTGGGGGCTCGATATGGTCAGGCCCCTTAAAGGAGGAAGCCATAATAAAAAGTATCTGCTGGTCATGGTGGATAAATTCACTAAGTGGATAGAGGCCAAACCGGTCAAAACGGCCGAGGCAGGGCCAGTAATAGACTTCATATCTGGCGTGGTGCACCATTATGGTGTTCCACAGAGCATCATCACCGATAACGGCTCCAATTTCATAGACGATGAGGTGCAAACTTGGTGTGCTAATCTGGGCATTAAGCTCGATTACGCCTCTATCTATCACCCGCAAATAAACGGTCAAGTCAAACGGGCTAATGGTCTTATTATGAGTGGCATCAAACTTAGGCTAGTGCGGTCTTTGAAAGAATCAGACAAGCACTGGGTTGAGCAGCTTGACTCTGTACTCTGGGGGATGCGGACCACGCTCAACCGCACTACTAGATATACACCTTTTTTCATGGTGTATGGTGCGGAAGTTGTGTTGCCCTGCGATATGTATGAAGAGAGAGAGGCCGAGCTTGATCGACAGGACAACCTAGATACCCTGGAGGAGGAGCGCGATGTTGCAAAAGGCCATTCCACATTTTATCAACAACAGGCCCACAGATACCAAAGTAGAGAAGTACGGACCAAGACTTATAATGTCGGCAAACTGGTCCTATGCTTGCCGGAGAATAAAAAGGACAAACTCAAGCCCAAGTGGGAGGGTCCCTTCATAATTGATGAGGTTCTCACGGGAGGAGCGTATCGCCTGCGTGCTGCATCAAACAATCGCCTAGAGCCGAACCCCTGGAACGCGGCCAGACTCTGAAGATTCTATGCCTAGCACCGAACTATGTGTTTGTCTCCTTCTCCCTGTTGCCTCCTTTATTTTGTCTTTTCTTTTCATTTTTTTCTTTTTCCTAGAACTTAAACTCTTTTGCGCGGCTAAACTGTGCACCTATGATGTACACATCATTGAGCATGTACGTCCACTATAACTGGGGGCTTACCGAACAGAAGCTTATTTTCAGAGCATCAAGCTCATCACATATGTGTTTTTTCTCATATGTACCTTTTCTTCGCCATTATATGCATTGATATGACTTAAGTTTTGGCCAAGCTGGGTTGTCTGGCTCCTATGCTTATGCCCTACGTTCCCGTTAGTTCGGCTAGGGCATAAAGGGAGCACCTCTGCGATTGTTACTGCCGAGTCATCCGGATGTGTACCTCGGACTGGGTGAAGCCGAAAGCTAGCGTTCTTAAGAGCATACTCGGTTGGCGGACTAAAGATGTTTTATATTCTTTCCATCATGAACCCCTAGATGATTACCTATACTGTAATGTTATCAATCACAGTTTGGACATGCATTTTAATGCATACACACCCAGGGAAAGGAACCCCTACCGGAACTATTCTCTCTGGAAGATGTTTCTTACAATCATAATGTAACATAAGATAACTAGCCGGATACACATTGTCTGTTCAAGCAACTATGACCCCTACGCCTGGTTCCCACGCATACCACGGTCTATTTTACCGCTAAGGTATTCAGAAACACCCCGCACCTTCGGGTCCAGAGGTCAAAGAGAAAAGGTCTTCCATGACAATTGTTTTTATAATTCAGCTAGAGTCACATATGTCAAGGAAAGTACATAGTCACTAGGACTTAAAAACTTCCTCCTCTATGCCGTCCAGCAGGCGGTCTAATTTACAATCCTGCTAGGAATACTTGGCAGCTACATCTACTTGGTCATATACCAAATTCATGGGAACTTATTTTCCATCTGACCCTAGAGGTCTGACCCGAGCCATATGATTTGGATCAAGCTTGGTATACCGTGTTTTCACCATGGCCCAGGCTTCCTGTGCACCTTCCCGACAGGCCGATATCTTCCACAGTCGAAAGCGCCGCCGCGCTCCCTTGAATAGTTGTATCAGCTCCTCCATCTTTCCCGGAGGGGAGGCGAATGGCCATAGGGCCTTGGCAACACTTCGCATCGCCTACCGAGCTTGCTCATGCACCTGCGACAGCTCTTGTAGCAGATCGCTCGAAGATCCGGACATCTCCTCTTCGAGACGGCCAGTCAGCATACCTATAGACATAACTCTGTCAGCACCTTCTACCTCTGAATTATTTGGAAGTAAGTTCGATCACATACTGAATAGGCCGCCTAGCAGCCTTTTATTCTCCTTTACGAAGTCCGCTGATATGTCTCCGTCATATCTACTTTTCCAAACACTTTGCCCTTGTTTTGGACTCTAACTTGCTTGATTTGAATGGAACTAACCCGGGCTGATGTTGTTTTCAGTAGAATTGCCACGGTGTTATTGTTGTGCAGAAATAAAAGTTCTCGGAATGACCTAAAAATCAACGGAGAATTATTTTGGCATATATAAAAAATACTGGAAGAAAGATCCACGTCAGAGGGGCCTCCACCTGTCCACGAGGGTGGGGGCGCGCCACCCTCCCTCGTGGGCCCCCTGACGCTCCACCGGCCTCAACCCTGACTACATATATTCACTTTCGGGGAGAAAAAACCCATAGAGAAGGATTCATCATGTTTTACGATACAGAGCCGCCGCCAAGCCCTAAACTCTCTCGGGAGGGCTGATTTGGAGTTCGTTAGGGGCTCCAGAGAGGGGAGATTTATCATGTAATCAAGTTAGTTTTGTTAGGATTTGATCCCTAGTATCCACTATGTTCCGAGATTGATGTTGCTATGACTTTGCTGCTTAATGCTTGTCACTAGGGCCCAAGTGCCATGATTCAGATCTGAACCTATTATGTTTTCATCAATATATGAGAGTTCTTGATCCTATCTTGCAACTCTATAGTCACCTATTATGTGTTATGATCTGTTAACCCCGAAGTGACAATAATCGGGATACTTACCGGTGATGACCGTAGTTTGAGTAGTTCATGTATTCACTATGTGTTAATGCTTTGGTCCGGTACTCTATTAAAAGGAGGGCTTAATATCCCTTAGTTTCCAATAGGACCCTGCTGCCACGGGAGGGTAGAACAAAAGATGTCATGCAAGTTCTTTTCCATAAGCACGTATGACTATATTCGGAATACATGCCTACATTACATTGATGAACTGGAGCTGGTTCTATGTCACCCTAGGTTATGACTGTTACATGATCAATCACATCTGGCATAATTCTCCATCACCGATCCAATGCCTACGAGCTTTTCATATATTGTTCTTCGCTTATTTACTTTTCCGTTGCTACTGTTACAATCACTACAAAACCCAAAAATATTACTTTTGCTACCGTTACTTTTTGCTACCGTTATCACTACTATCATATTACTTTGCTACTAAATACCTTGCTACATATATTAAGTTTCCAGGTGTGGTTGAATTGACAACTCAGCTGCTAATACTTGAGAATATTATTTGGCTCCCCTTGTGTCGAATCAATAAATTTGGGTTGAATACTCTACCCTCGAAAACGGTTGCGATCCCCTATACTTGCGGGTTATCAAGAACATTTTCTGGCGCCGTTGCCGGGGAGCATAGCTCTATTCTTTGAGTTACTTGGGATTTATATCTGCTTATCATTATGAAGAACTTGAAAGATCAAAGAACCAAGATTTTTCCCTCAACTACGAGGGGAGGTAAGGAACTGACATCTAGCTCTGCACTTGATTCACCTTCTGTTTTGAGTAAACTTGCGACACCTACACTTGCTATTCATTCTGACATGTCGCATGTTATTGATGATGCCACTTCTGCTATGCATGATACTTATGATGAAACTACTTCTATGCTTGATACTACTGTGCCACTTGGTGAATTTCTTGATGAACAACTTGCTAGGGCTAGAGAGAATGAAATTATTTAAACTGATAATATTGATGAAAGTGATGATGAAGATTCTCCCCCTAGATATGAATTACCTATTGTTCCTGAAGGTTATGTTATGGATGAAGAAACTGCTAGAGACTTTCTTGCTTGCAATGATAGGAGTGATCTTAAGACACTATTAGCTAAGTTGAAACAAAAAAAACTCTGAATGCTAGAATGAAATATGATCCTGCTTATGATACTTCACCTATCTTTGTTACTGATAAGGATTATGATTTCTCTGTTGATCCTGAGTTAATTACTTTGGTTGAATCTGATCCTTTCTATGGCTATGAATCTGAAACTGTTGTGGCACATCTTACTAAATTAAATGATATAGCTACCCTGTTCACTAATGATGAGAAAACTCACTACTATTATATCCTAAAATTATTTCCGTTCTCATTGAAGGGTGATGCTAAGATATGGTTTAATTCTCTTGATCCTGGTTGTGTGCGTAGTCCCCAGGATATGATTTACTACTTCTCTGCTAAATATTTCTCCGCTCATAAGAAACAAGCTGCCTTAAGGGAAATATATAATTTTATGCAAATTGAAGAAGAGAGTCTCCCACAAGCTTGGGGGAGGCTTCTCCAATTACTTAATGCTTTGCCTGATCATCCTCTCAAGAAGAATGAAATACTTGATATATTTTATAATGGACTAACCGATGCTTCCAGAGATTATGTGGATAGTTGTGCTGGTTGTGTTTTTAGGAAAAGAACTGTTGATCAAGCTGAAAGTGTATAGAACAATATGTTGACTAATGAAAATAATTGGACACTTCCTGAACCAACTCCTAAGCCAACTCCGAAGAAAAGGGGTATTCTATTTCTCAGTCCTGAAGATATGCAAGAGGCAAAGAAATCTATGAAATAAAAAGGTGTTAAAGCTGAAGATGTTAAGAATTTACCTCCTATTGAAGAAATACATGGTCTTAATTCATCACCTATTGAAGAAACACATGGTCTCGATAACCCGACACAGGTAGTAAAGGTAAATTCTCTCTATAGATATGATAAAGTTGAAATCCCTCCTGCTAAGTTTGCTAGCCAATGTTTGGATGAATTTGATAACTTTATGGTTAAGCAAGAAGATTTTAATGCTTATGTTGGTAGACAATTGAAACATAATGCTTACATGATTGAACACTTGAGTGATTATATGGCTAGTGTTAAAGGTGAACTTAAACTTCTTAGTAAACATGCATCTATGGTTACCACTCAAGTAGAACAAGTGTTTAAGGCTCAGAATGATTTGCTCAATGAATTAAATAATAAGAGGAATGACAATGCTGTTAGAGTTATGACTAGAGGAGGTAAAATGACTCAGGAACCTTTGTATCCTGAGGGCCATCCTAAGAGAATTGAGGAAGATTCTCAGAGAACTAATGTAGATGCACCTAGTCCTTCTAAGAGGAAGAAAAATAAAAATGATAGGACATTGCATGCTTCTAGTGAACCTGTTGTAGACACACCTGTGAATCCCAATGATATTTCTATTTCTCATGCTGAAACACAATCTGGTAATGAACATGAACCTAGTGATAATGTTAATGATGATGTTCATATTCATGCTCAGCCTAGTAATGACAATGATGTAGAGATTGAACCTACTGTTGATCTTGATAACCCACAATCAAAGAATCAACGTTATGATAAGAGAGACTTTGTTGCTAGGAATCACGGTAAAGAAAGAGAACCATGGGTTCAGAAACCCATGCCTTTTCCTCCTAAGCCATCCAAGAAAAAGGATGATGAGGATTTTGAGCGCTTTGCTGAAATGATTAGACCTATCTTTTTGCGTATGCGTTTGACTAATATGCTTAAAATAAATCCTTATGCTAAATATATGAAGGAAATAGTTACTAATAAAAGAAAGATACCGGAAGCTGAAATTTCCACCATGCTTGCTAATTATACTTTTAAAGGTGGAATACCAAAGAAACTTGGAGATCCCGGAGTACCAACTATACCATGCTCTATTAAAAGAAATTATGTTAAAACTGCTTTATGTGATCTTGGAGCCGGTGTTAGTGTTATGCCTCTCTCTTTATATCGTAGACTTGATTTGAATAAGTTGACACCTATTGAAATATCTTTGTAAATGGCCGATAAACCAACTGCTATACCTATCGGTATTTGTGAGGATGTGCCTGTTGTGGTTGCAAACATTACTATTTTAATGGACTTTGTTATTCTTGATATTCCCGAGGACGATAGTATGTCTATTATTCTTGGAAGACCCTTTTTGAATACTGCAGGGGCTGTTATTGATTGCACCAAAGGCAATGTCACTTTTCATGTTAATGGTAATGAGCATACGGTACACTTTCTGAGGAAACAACCTCAAGTCCACAGTATCAATTCTATTGGAAAAATTTCAACAATCACTATTGGAGGTTTTGAATTTCCTCTTCCTACTGTCAAGAAGAAATATGATGTTCTTATTGTTGGGGACATGCATATCCCCATTGAGGTAACCTAGTGTTATTCGAAAATTCTCCGGTTTCATGTTATTCAGAATGAGTTTGTTAACAAGACTTGATTAACCTTGTTAGTGGATTCCTTTTGATGAGCATGAGACAGATGAATCTAGAAAACACAACTCTCTGTACCCTCTTTTTACTTTCTGTTATTTATATTAAATAAAGTAGAAATAGTAATTTCTGTCTATTTTCTGAATTGTCAATGCAATAAAAAATACCCCGAAAATAAAAGTTCTCCAAATGCCGTGAAATTTAAATATGATTTTTTCTGGAATATTTGAGATATCTGACACTAAGAACACAACAGGGGGAGCAAGCACCTGGCCACAAGGGTGGAGGGTGCGCCCCCTGCCTCGTGGGCCCATGGTGGCTCCCCTCCACTTATTCCAGCTACCACACACTCCTTCTTCCTCCCAAAAACATCACTAGCCAGTTCAAACCCGAGTCCAAGCTCATCTTGCTGCCATTTTCGATCTCCTTGCTCAAAGCTGCATTCACAAAACTGCTTTGGGGGATTGTTCTTTGGTATGTGACTCCTCCAATGGTCCAATTAGTTTTTGTTCTAGTGCTTTATTCATTGCAAATTTTTGCTGCTTAGGTGACCCTGTTCTTGAGCTTGCATGTCAAATTTATGTGGTCAAAAGTAGTTTTGATGCATGATATTGCCTCTAGGCACTTGTAGGAGTAGTTGCTATCAATATTGTTGAGTTTGGTTCACTTTTATTTTCAAGTTACTAAAAATTTCAGAAATTTCTCAGAGGAAGAAATATGTTTAGGAAAATGTACCAAGGTGGTTCTTCAAGGAAGCAAGCACCCAGACTCGCAGTACGCGATGCAGATGAGGAACCACCAAGGGGTGCTCAAGTGCGGCCCTGTGAATGGCCTCAGAGAACTTCATGGTTCGAGCGGGAATCAAGGAGGAAGTTGAAGCTTATGTGCGTAATGCTGATCTTGAGAGCTTCGAGGCAGATAAGTGCCGCCAATACCTCTATTTAACTGATTCATTTGTGAGAAGGTTTAAATTTTCATCATCACGCAATTATCAAACTATCATGTTCGATCTTTATGATAAATCTTATACCATGGACTTAGAAGATTTTAGCACTGCTTGTAAACTCCCATAGTGGGGTGATGTTAGTGAACCTCACAAGTCTGAATTTAGAGATTTTCTTGCTAGTATAACTGTGGGGGAATCTAGAGATGTGACGCAAGCTACCATAGGGAGCATTCATTTTCCTGCTATACATTATTTTGCTCTCTTCATAGGTAGATGCATTAATGGTAAAGATGAAGCATGTCACATGTGTGTGCCTGATCTTAGCATTCTCAGAAGCGCTGTTTTAGGAGATAAACAATACAACTTGGGGGCTATCGTTGCACATAGGTTGCATAATAATCGTATTCATGGAGATTTCTTTGGTGGAATTTATGCAACCCGTATAGATAACTTTCTTGATATACCCATACGTGGACATGATATTGAGTTGCCTCCTTCTTATCTAGATTATGAGGCTATGGTTCGTCATCAGTTTGTTGAGAGGAACGATCAATTCCTCCAGTACCGACTAATCTTTGACAGACGACGCACCTATCACATCGCTCTCCCTGCTCCTACTTTCTTTGACTTTAAGGGAAAGGGGAGATATGTCATAACCAGGGAGGAGGCGACCGAGTACGAGAGGAGGGCGGAGACAGCTCGCCTCCAAGCTGCAGCTCATCAGGCAATTGCCGCTGCATCTTAGTACGATCCCAGCTACAACTTTGGATATCCGCCAGGCCAGCCGTGGCCATAGACCAACTTAGGCCAAAAGCCTAAGCTTGGGGGAGTACGTATTTCTCACCGACATTACATTCACATTACACACTCATGCTAGTTGTCCGTGCTTATACTTTTTCATTGTAATATCCATTCTAGTTTATTTCCCTTCTTATGCTTTTTTCTTGTGTGTTTGATAAACCTTAAGAAAAAAAATTAGTTGTAGCTTTCAGCTAGTTTACTTTCCATGCCTGTAGTAGTAATAATTAAAAGAAAACACAAAAAGATTTCTTGTTCTTCTTTTGCTTGTTGGGAGCTTTCCCGTGTAAATAGTTTTATTTCTTTTCTTGTTCTTTGGGGGTCGAGAGGAGAAGACCATATTGAAAATATCGAGTGGCTCTCATATGCATTATTGTTGATCTAACAAAGAGCCCATATTACATTCTCTTCTCTCTTGAATTCAATGCTTGCAGATTTCAGCTTAGTCCAATGCACGTGCGCCATTATTATTTTCCACACTATTCAGTCGTGCAAGTGAAAGGCAATAATGATGATTATATGATGAACTTATTGAGATGAGAAAAGCTGGTATGAACTCGACCTCTCTTGGTTTTGTAAATATGATTAGTTCATCGTTCCTGATTCAGCCTATTATGAATAAACATGTTTGCAATGACAATTAGAGATTGTTGTTGCTTATGCCATGCTTAATTAGCTAGGAGCTTATAATGGTTTATCTTGCGTGCCAACATGCTAATAAAATGGTTGTGATGTGGTATGATAGGGTGGTATCCTCTTTTGAACGATTCGAGTGGCTTGACTTGGCACATGTTCACGCATGTAGTTGAAACAAAATCAACATAGCCTCTACAATATTTATGTTCATGGTGCATTATGTCCTACTCATGCTTGCATTCGGTGTTGATTAATTTTAATGCATGTTCATGACTGTTGTCGCTCTCTAGCTGGTCGCTTCCTAGTCTTTTTCTAGCCTTCACCTGTACTAAGCGGGAATACTGCTTGTGCATCCAATTCCATAAACCCCAAAGTTGTTCCATATGAGTCCACCATACCTACCTATATACGGTATCTACCTGCCGTTCCAAGTAAATTTGTATGTGCCAAACTCTAAACCTTCAAATAAACATTCTGTTTTGTATGCTTGAATAGCTCATGTATCTACTAGGGTTGTCTGTATCTTCCATGCTAGGCGGGTTATTCTCAAGAGGAGTGGACTCTTCTCCTCACTCACGAGAAAATGGCTGGTCACCGGGATGCTCAGTCCCATGCTTTATGCAAATCAAATCAAAATAAATGCAAACAAAACCCCCCCGAGACTCTTGTTAGTTGGAGGCACTCGTTGTTTCGAGCAAGCCATGGATTGATGCTTGTTGGTGGAGGGGGAGTATAAACTTTACCATTTTGTTTGGGAACCACCTATAATGTGTGTAGCATGGAAGATATCGAGATCTCTCAGTTGTTATGTTGACAATGAAAGTATAACGCTCAAAATATTATTCATATCTATTTCAAAACCGAGCTCTGGCACCTCTACAAATCCTTGCTTCCCTCTGCGAAGGGCCGATTTATTTACTTTTATGTTGAGTCATCATCCTCTTATTAAAATGCCCAGTTGGAGAGCACTGTTGTCATTTGCATCCATTACTGTTAGTTTACATTGAGTATGACTTGACTGGATCTGTTTTACCATGAATTACAATGTCTAGTCAGTCCTTGATCTTTAAAGGTTCTCTGCATTTATGTTTTGCGGTCTCAGAGAGGGCTAGCGAGATACCATCTTGTCATATCATATCATGATTATTTTGAGAAAGTGTTGTCATCCGAGATTTATTATTATTGCTCGCTAGTTGATTATGCCATTGATATGAGTAAACATGAGACCTAAATGCTATTGTGAATATGGTTAGTTCATAATCTTTGCTGAAAACTTGAATGCTGGCTTTACATATCTACAACAACAAGAGTAAACCGAGTTTGTAAAAGTTTTTCTTTATCACTTTCAGTTTATCAACTGAATTGCTTGAGGACATGCAAAGTTTTAAGCTTGGGGGAGTTGATACGTCTCCGTCGTATCTAGTTTTCCAAACACTTTTGCCCTTGTTTTGGACCCTAACTTGCATGATTTGAATGGAACTAACCCGGACTGGCGCTGTTTTCAGCAGAATTGCCTTGGTCTTATTTTTGTGCAGAAATAAAAGTTCTCGGAATGAACCAAAAATCAGTGGAGAATTATTTTGGAATATATAAAAATACTGGAAGAAAGATCCACATCAGGGGGGCCTCCACCTATCCACAATGGTGGGGGGCGCGCCCTACCACCCTGGCGCGTCCCCTGCCTCGTGGCCCCCCTGACGCTCCACCGATCTCAACCCTGACTCCATATATTCACCTTCAGGGAGAAAAAAACCACAGTGAAGGATTCATCGCGTTTTACGATACGGAGCCGCCGCCAAGCCCTAAACTCTCTCGGAAGGGCTGATCTGGAGTCCGTTCGGGGCTCCGGAGAGGGGAATCCGCCGCCATCGTCATCATCAATCTTCCTCCATCACCAATTTCATGATGCTCACCGCCGTGTGTGAGTAATTCCATCGTAGGCTTGCTGGACGGTGATGGGTTGGATGAGATTTATCATGTAATCGAGTTAGTTTTGTTAGGGTTTGATCCCTAGTATCCACTATGTTCTGAGATTGATGTTGCTATGACTTTGCTATGCTTAATGCTTGTCACTAGGGCCCGAGTGCCATGATTTCAGATCTGAACCTATTGGGGATATTACTACTGGGCATAAACCGGCCTATCTGGGCCGGGTTAACTTCATCAGTAGTTAAGTATGTTAAAGCCCATGAAGATAGAAGAGGGCTTAAGGCCCATGATCGGTTTAAGGCCTGTAGCCGTAAACCGGCATCGGTATGAAAACTTGTATTGTAAGTTAGGAATAAGTAGAGACCAAACCGAACACGTATATGAGCCGGTGTTGGGACTCTGTAAACCGACGGGCGTCACCCATGTATATAAGGGGACGACCCTATGGCGGTTCAAGGACAACAGACAACAACTCAAGACTTAGGCGAAGCTTGTTTGCTCCCTAGTCATCGAAACCCCATCAATTCCATCACAACTAGACGTAGGCTTTTACCTTCATCGAAGGGGCCAAACTAGTATAAACTCTCTTGCGTCCCTGTTTCCGCTTTAACCCCTTCAAGCTAACCCGTTGCGATGGCTCCACGACTAAGTCCTTTCACGAGAACATCTGCCGTGACAAAACAACGACAGATGGCGCCCACCGTGGGGCTATCGCACGATGGTTTCAAGTTCTTGGAGGGCCTCTTTGAAGGACTCGAGGGCTATGTTGTGGGCCGGATGACTAAGAGTCGTCGCGGCAAGCTCTACATCGATGATGCAGGCTGGGGCCCCGAGGCCCGCTCAGTTGAGTATGGGTACCGGGTCCCCTTTGGTGGCATACACGTGTTCATCGGCAAGATCGGTGAACCGGGCCCTGAGCCGGACATCTGCACCGACCTCGTCGAAATGGCTCAGCGTGTGCGATCCGCCCGGGTTAAACCGGCCATAAAGCGTGCATTCGTGGGAGTCATCCATGGAGGAAGTTATGAGGATGGATCGGAATCTCGCGGCGAGACCGTCGTTTATTCCGGTGACGAGTCATCAACCGGAGAGACCGAATCTCTATATCAGCTACAAGATGGCTGGATTGGGGGCTGTTCCGATGGTGACAGTATTCCGGTCCCCTCTGATCTACCCAACCGAGTTGGAATATTCATGGCCGGCACACAAGCAGCGCTTCATTCTTCGACCGCTGCGCCAATAACCTCCGGTTCAGTAGCGGCGACAGCTGCCGGGGCATGAAGCTCTGCACGCCCGCCGGCTCATGTTCTATCAGATCTATTTGATGCATTGGCTGTGCTTATGGCAGAAGCTAATCCGGCAGATCAGGAAGTCCACAACGCGGAGAATGCAAAGATGAAGGAACAGATCACCCAGGCCAAGGCGGACCTGGCAGCTGAGAATGCCAGGATGACCATGGAGCGGGCCGCTTTAGACGCACAAGCCTACATGCTCATGTTGGAACAGAAAGCGTTGCATGAAGTCTTGAAGAGGAAGTGCTGATCCCGTTTGCCTTCAGTTTTCGAGGCCAGAGACCTTTTCAACACCCCAGGAGCGGGAACCAGTAATCCGCTAGAGGGAAACCAGCCGGAAGCTCCGGGGACCGGCGCGCCGGTTCAGCCCCGTCTGATGAATCCGCCTCGTCAAAACACTATCATACCTCAGGCTGTTTCAACACCTCCGGGTCACTACTCCAACCCAATGGACAATCTTGTTGCCGCTGCTACACGGCTGGAGGCCATTCCAATTGAAGGTGACTCGCGCAGGCGGTAGAGACGCGACGGGTCAAGGAACTTCTTAGGACAGCTTTGGTCCAACAGGAAGCATGCTCGTACAGCCACGACCGGATCCACTCGAACCCTCGTCCAAGCCAGAGCTATAGTAGGTGTATGGATGAGCCAGTAGTGTCAAGTAATGAACGACGTGGAGCACCCCGCGGCAACAACCCGGCGGGTGGTGCTGATAACACTCAGGAAGTGGTGGACCGGGCCCGAGCGCGCAGGGAGGCCGAGTTAGCCGCACAGTATCAGGCTCGGCAGCTTACGCCGGTTCGTCCAACTATCTCGGTCGAACCCGGTGCTACTTCTAGTTCTTTGGGGGTGCCTTGCCTTGTCCCCGCTTTACGCAATGCGCGCCTACCCAAGGATTTCAAGGGCCCGCGCAAGGTACCAAATTACACGGCGGATCAACCCCCAGAGACATGGGTGGAGAGCTATGAGATGGCCATGGAGATGCTTGATGTGGATGATGCGGCATGTGTGAAGTACTTCACCATGATGCTTGAAGGAACGGCCCGCACTTGGTTAAAAAGCTTACCGGCCAATTCTATCAATTCATGGGCCCAATTACGAGCCCGGTTTATCAGTAACTTCAAGGATACATGCAAGCAGCCTATGTCGATAGTGGACTTAGCTGTCTGTGTCCAGGAGGAAGGAGAATCGATGACTCATTGGGTGCGCTGGGTCTCGCAGGTTCTGCATTCATCAGACCGCATCAACGCTGACACTGCGGTTATAACCCTAGAAGGCAATTGCCGGTTTGGGCCCCTAAAGCTGAAGTTAGGACGGATGAAGCGCCATTGCACTGACATGGGGACCCTCATGGCTGCCTTGGTAAAGTATGCTAATTCTGATAGTACCAAGGATCCCGAGTCTGATGATGACAAGACAGGGAAGGGAAAGAAGAATAGCAACTCCAAAGGTCAGCAGCATCACTCGGCAGGTAACGGTAGCGGAGGCAAGCGTAAAGAGGATGGCAACATGGACTTCGTGGCTAATACCAACGCACAGGACAAGGGTCAGCGACGCAAGGGTAAACCGCCGAATCGCAGTGGAGCGCCTAACCCTAACCCGAACTGCTTAAATTATCTATTGAACCAGCCCTGTCCAAAGCATGGGACGAAGGAGGTGCCAGCAAACCACCTTTGGAAGGATTGCTTCATTATGCAGGAGTTCAAGAATTCTAATGCTTTCCGGTATGATCACGGCTCCGGCGGTGGCTCAGGATCCGGGCTAGGTTACGGTGGAGGAAATTCTGGTTCAGGATTTAATGGTAATCCGGGCGGACATAACAATCAAAATAATCAGAACAACCAGGGTGGTTACAACCACCAGCAGCAACAGTCAGGTTACCAGAGCAACCCAAAGCAGTTGAATAGTGGGCAGTACCATGTCTTCACCACTATCTTGGACAAGCGAGACCGGAAGGTTCAGAGGCGGGCAGTCGACTTTGTTGAACCGGCCGTGCCCCGTTATCTATGCTGGTCTGAACAGCCAATCATATGGAGCAGAGAGGATCACCCTCCCCAGGTTGATAATCTGGGTCAGTTGGCTCTGGTGGTGGCGCCTCAGGTGGGAGGTTACAAGTTCACCAAGGTGCTCATGGATGGAGGGAGCAGCATTAATATCTTGTACTATGAGACCTTCCGTCGTATGGGACTAACAGATAAAAATCTCAAACCGTCCAATACGGTGTTCCACGGTGTGGTACCTGGCAAGTCAGCATATCCTGTTGGTAAGATAGCTCTGGAAGTGGCCTTTGGAGATGATCATGATTCCAGGTCGGAAACATTGACGTTTGAAGTGGTGAAAATCAAGTCCATATCACGCCCTGTTTGGGCGACCGGCCTACGCCAAGTTTATGGCGCGACCCTATTATGTGTATTTGCAGCTCAAGATGTCGGGTCACAAGGGGACAATAACGGTTCACGGAAGCCGTAAAATCGCTTTGGAGTGTGAGGAAGGAGATGCGACCTACGCAGAGTCGGTTTGTGCCACTGAGGAGCTGAAGTATTATAAGGACAATGTTGATCCGACAGACATGACTCCATTAAAGAAGCCAACTAGGGAGCATGATCCGGCCCTGAAGTTTAAATCGGCAGCAGAAACTAAGCGTGTTGACTTCGTACCTGGCGATTCATCCAAGCAGTTCAGCATCAGTGCCAACTTGGATCCGAAATAGGAAAGCGCGCTCATCGAGTTCATCTATGAGAATCGGGACATTTTTGCATGGAAGCCCTCTAACATGCCAGGTGTACCGAGGCAACTCGCTGAGCACACCCTTAATGTGGATCCTAAATACAAACCGGTGAAACAGTTCCTCCGCCGGTTTAACGAATAAAGACGCAAGGCGATTGGAGAAGAGGTAGCCAGGCTCTTAGCAGCTGGCTTTATTGTTGAAGTTTTTCATCCTGAGTGGCTTGCCAATCCGGTGCTGGTCCTTAAGAAAAATGGCACCTGGCGCATGTGTGTGGATTACACAGATCTTAATAAGGCTTGTCCAGCAGATCCTTTTGCCCTCCCCCGTATTGATCAAATTATTGATGCTACGGCGGGTTGTGAGCGTTTAAGTTTTTTGGATGCATATTCTGGCTATCATCAGATCAAAATGGCAGTTAAGGACCAGGAGAAGATGGCATTCATAACTCCCTTTGGAGCCTTCTGCTATGTGTCTATGCCCTTTGGGCTCAAGAGTTCCCAGGCAACTTATCAACGGCGTGTACAAAATTGTCTTCACAAGCAGATTGGCCGTAATGTACATGCTTACGTGGATGATATCGTGGTTAAGTCCAAGGATAAGGAGACTCTGGTTGACGACTTGAAGGAAACCTTTGATAACCTGAGGACGTACAAGATGATGCTTAATCCGGCCAAGTGTGTCTTTGGTGTACCGACAGGCAAGTTATTGGGTTTTCTGGTGTCCAACAGGGGAATTGAGGCTAATCCGGAGAAGATCACAGCCATCACCTCCCTGGCTAAACCGAAGTGTATCAATGATGTTCAACGCCTGGCAGGCCGGATTGCCGCGTTAAGCCGGTTTATCAGCCGCCTTGGTGAGAAGGCAATCCCTTTGTATCAGATGTTGAAGAAGACGGATCAATTCGTCTGGAGTTCTGCTGCTGACGAAGCATTTGAGGACTTAAAGCGGCAATTGGCCAATCAGCCTGTGCTCGCCGCTCCCATTGACAAGGAGCCGTTACTACTATATGTTGCTGCTAATGCTCGTGCGGTCAGTGTGGCTATTGTGGTGGAGCAAAAAGAGGCAGGCAAGGAGCATCCGGTTCAACGTCCGGTTTATTATATCAGCGAGGTACTCATTGAGTCCAAGCAAAGGTATCCGCATTGGTAGAAGCTGGTATATGGAGTTTTTATGGCGAGCCGAAAGCTTAAGCAATACTTCCAAGGGCACCCCATTACGGTGGTCAGTTCTACTCCCTTGGGGGACATCATCCAGAACCGGGAAGCGAATGGTCGGATTGCCAAGTGGGCTATAGATCTTGGGCCGCACGGGTTGAAATATGTGCCTCGGACGACGGTTAAGTCTCAAGCACTTGTTGATTTCATCAATGATTGGACGGAACTGCAAGCACCTGAAGAAAGGCCGGATCACACATATTGGACCATCCATTTTGACGGATCCAGGCAATTGGAAGGCTCGGGGGCTGGAGTCGTATTAACTTCCCCACGAGGTGATAAGTTTTGTTATGTTCTCTGCTTAATGTTCCCTTGTACTAACAATGCAGCTGAGTATGAAGCCTTGCTTCATGGTCTCCGGATGGCTAAGGAGATGAATCTAAGTCGAGTTAAGTGCTTCGGTGACTCGGACCTCGTGGCTCAACAAGTGTCTGGCACTTGGGATTCCAAGGACCCACTCATGGCAGCGTATCGTCGTGAGGTGGATATTGTTGCAGGTCACTTTAAAGGCTATCAGGTGGACCACATGGACCGATAGAAGAATGAAGCGGCAGACGCTTTAAGCCGGCTGGGCTCTCAGCGCAAACCGGTCCTGCCCAATGTTTTTCTGGATGTGCTGCACAACCTGTCGGTCAAGCTCCCTGGTGAAGCGGATTTGGCTATTCCTGATCTGGAGGCTCAATTGGTGGCAGCTCTTCATGTCATTCCGGATTGGACGCTTCCTTACTTGGCGTACATAAACCGGGGCGAGTTACTAGAGGATGAGACTCTGGCCCGACAAATAATCCGGCGGTCCAAATCCATGACTATTGTCAATGGCGAGTTGCATCATTGCAGTGTATTAGGGGCGTTTCAATGCTGTGTGTCTCCTGAAGAAGGCTGTGAAATTTTGCGTGAGATCCACGAAGGAGATTGTGGTCACCATGCCGGTTCAAAATCTTTGGTGGCTAAAGCGTTCCGCCATGGCTTCTATTGGTTAACTGCTCATGCTGATGCGGAAGATCTGGTCAGACGATGTGACGGTTGCCAAAAGTTTTCAAGACGTGCTCATGTGCCGGCTCAAGAATTGAGAATGATTCCAATTACTTGGCCGTTTGCGACTTGGGGGCTGGATATGGTTGGGCCTTTCAAAAGGTCCAAAGATAAGAAGACCCACCTCCTGGTGGCGGTTGACAAGTTTACAAAGTGGATGGAGGCAGAACCTGTTAGCAAGTGTGATGCAGCCACGGCGGTTCAGTTCATCAAAAAAGTGATTTTCCGGTTTGGCTTTCCACATAGTATCATCACAGATAATGGTACCAATTTGTCCAAGGGTGCCATGAAGGAGTTCTGCGAACGGGAGCACATCCGGCTTGACGTTTCATCTGTAGCGCACCCACAGTCCAATGGTCAAGCAGAAAGGGCTAATTAAGAGATATTGAGAGGCATCAAGCCCCGGCTGATGGTTCCTTTGCAGAGAACACCGGGTTGTTGGGTAGAAGAGTTACCATCTGTGTTATGGAGCATCAATACCATACCCAACAGATCGACAGGATATACACCATTCTTCATGGTCTATGGAGCGGAGGCGGTTCTCCCCAGTGATATCCGTCATGACTCACCTCGTGTGGCGGCTTATGTTGAAGCGGACAACAAGACAACACGGCAAGACGCTTTGGACCTGTTGGATGAAGAATGTGACACAGCAGCCGCCCGCTCGGCGATTTACCAACAGGATCTTCGTCGTTATCACAGTCGCCGAGTCAGAACCAGAACCTTTCAGGAAGGAGATTTGGTGCTTCGGCTCATCCAAGATCAGACTGATATGCATAAGCTATCCCCACCTTCGGAGGGACCTTTCGTGGTCAGCAAGAATCTGCACAATGGGTCATACTATCTGATCGATATTCGAGAGCATAAAGACTCACGTACATCAGAGGAGGAGACCAACAGGCCGTGGAACATAGCTCATCTTCGGCCTTACTATACCTGAGCCATTGGCTCTACTTATGTACATATTACGACAATGTATATATTATGATTAATATAATAAACCGGAACCTCATCTAAAGCAGGGTATCTATTCTTTTACATCATGTGTGGTTACATGGAGTGGTTCTAAAACGGCCTCGGGTTTACCCCTTGAGTTAGCTTTTCAAAGCATCATGTAATATCACTTGGGGGCTTGGTCGTATCCGAACCAATGCAACACCTTTGATAGGCGAAAGCCACCAGATCACTTGGGGACATGGTCAAGTCTGAACTAGTCACGCCTCTTGATCGTCCTAAGGCCACAGAATCACTTGGGGGCTTGGTCGAACCCGAACCATTGCCACGCCTCTTGATCGGCATAAATGCCACGGTTTCATTTGGGGACCTGGCTGACTTGAACCATAGCTACACCTATCGGGAGCTTGGTCGTGTCCGACCATGGTAACACCATCTGATCGGCTCAAATAAGCCTCTTTTTGCAAACGGTTTTATCATTGCCTTTGCTTCACAATTTTCTTTGATAGATATTTCTTTCTTTTTTTGGGTTTTTTAAAACCGACAAAGTTTTAAACCGGTTCAAACTGTCAATTGACGGAACACGGTCCATTTTTAATCCGGAGACTATTTGCCCGGTTTGATTTTTCCTATTACGGAGTAACACGATGTTTTATTATAACCCGGCATGGTTTACATGGTAAACCGGCATTATATATATACAAGAGCTGCTTTCTCCCCCCACAGTGTGGGTTTATAAACCTCCGCTTCAAGATTGGCCAAGCTAACTTCATGCCCAACGATGGCAGGTATTATGTATCCCAAAGATTTGATCATATGCTTAAATTTCAGATATTTTGATTTCATATATGCAGACATCATACTCCGCATGACGGTACAACCGCAGTGGCACTTTAAGATTTTTTGTATTGCAGAAAATACTTTGGAAAGTGCATCACCCAAAGGAAGAACAAGTTGCAATAATTATGCACGAAGGCATATCAAAGTCAAGAGTATCGGCTAGCCTATTACAAGGCAACACGGTGCCCAAAATAAGATCATTGTTTTTTCACAAAGGAGAAGCAATTTAAACCGGCTTCCGGTTCAAGCTTGACCACCAGCCTGGCCTGATGGTTGTGGGTCATCCCGCGCCGCTTCAACTTCAGCTTCTCTACCCAGCGGCTGGAAATCATCAGTTGTCCAGTCAATTCCCATTAATGCTTGAAAGACAGCTTCATCATGGATCAGCAACGACGGTTCGATATCGGGAGCGTAAGTATGCTTACGGATTGGAGGGATAAGATTTTCTGCTTCAGGAATTGGTGCAACTACTCGCTTGTTTTGGTTGTCATATTGGGCTTGATAATGAGACAAGTCTGCTTCTTCAACCAATTGACAAGCTAGCGGACGCACCTCCCGGTTTATTGCTCACAGATTCGCTTCACTAAACTCTGACCCGTCTTCCTTCAAGCTGGGATAGCCCTGAGCCGCTTCAACAGGATCCAAATCTGGCACCCAAGCTTTTGCCCGGATTAAGGCATTGATCGCACTGGTTCGAGCAGCAGATTTCTTCAGCTCTTCAACCCAGGCAGGAAGCATTGACAGTCTCTTCAGAGTGTCCTGAATCAAGGTGGGCGCCAGATTGTTGTGGGATGCAGCAGAGATGATCCGCTATGCACCAGTGTACAGTTGTTCAGTCAATGTGTAGGCGGCTTTCAATTTCTTCCGCACATCTGACCCCAAGTGACCAATGCGTTTCCCTGCAATATTACAAAAGGTTAACAAACCGGCAGCTCTATAAGACGGCCGAATCAATCCAGAAATCAAACCAGCTTACCAAAGATAGCAGCGGTCATGGCATGCACTTGCCGCTTTATGCTGGTCAGTTCTTCCACCACCGGTTTCAGTGCAGCCTCGGCATCTTCTGCTTGTTTGGTTAAAGCGGATTTTTCAGTGGCCCAATCCGCCCGCTTCTTCTTGAAGCCCTCCTTAAGCTATTCCATGGCGCTTAAAGCGCTGGTTAATTCCTCTTTTGCTTTGGAGGTTTCAGCTTTTTGGGACTTCAGATTTTCTTGGAGATCGGCGACTTGGTTTTCTTTTGTCTTCAGCTCAGCCTGCATACAGACAGTTATATGATTCAGCAAGCAGTGCAAGAATTGAAGCACCAACCACATAACAAGTTATGCACTTGGTGCTTGGGGGCTAATGCCTATTTGATCTTCATATTTCACTTGATTATAAAGTCCCAAGATCAATACAAGTATTCAACTTGGCACTTGGGGGCTAATGGCTATTTGCTCGCATAAATTCTGATGCGGCGATCTCAATTACTTAAAGTCCCGGTTTAACTACACTAAGTTGAACCGGCCCTTGGGGGCTACATCAGCGAATTCCGAAGCGTTGGGATTTATATTAGCAAGTCCCGGTTTGGATGAAGATTCTAAACCGGCCCTTGGGGGCTAGGAGAGTTAACAAGATTGAAATATCCAAACAGGAAAAAGTACATGAAAGTTACCTCAAATTTCTCTTTCATCATATTCACCAGACCGGCTTCATAATCACGGCTGGTATACAGCCGGTTCAGGTAGCCAGAATGAAGATCTTGGGCATTCAGAGCAGCATAGGTCGCCAAGTCAACATTCCACTTGCCTTTGCCCATGGCAGCAAATTCTTCTTTGGTGGTATGCTTGGATAGAGCAATAGGATTGCTGGGCTCTGTACGGCCAATACCAGTAATTACAACTTCATCATCCTTAGCATCACCGGTTTGCACTGGCGCAGTCGGTTTGTCAGCAGGCTGGGATGGACTGGTGGATCTCCCAAACCGGATGGGGCTTGTGGGCTGGTTGACAGGGCCTGAGGCGTCAATAGGCCTTTCTTCAGCAATAAAATCATCATCCTGCTGTGGTGGATCATTGGGTATATCTTCATGAATAGCCGCTTCAAGATCTGGTGTTTTACCCAGTTCAGGGACGGTGTCCTCCTCGGCCGCTTTATCCAGGCGAGCCTTCTTGCTCGGCCTAGGCTTGGCCCTGAAAGGAATAACAAAGTCAAATACAGCATATGTTACAAGGTGATGTACCAGAAATATTATGATAAGTATAGCTTACCCAAGCACCATTTTGAGCGGTGGCAGCTGAGTAGCCGATGACTCGCCAGAGGATGAGTGGGAAGTAACCTGATAATCGAAGTCAGATGGATTAAGAGGTTGACGAAAACAGCCCGCTTTAGGACAAGCACTGACAAGCAAATTAGAGACCTCTGAACGGCGTTTCCGAACCGGACTGTTCGGTAAACCGGTGGAGGTAACTACCTAGCCGCTGTGTCGGGTTGTGCGGCGAGCTTCGTGCTGTTGGGTCTACATAAGAAATTTGGGATCCAAGTAAGCAAGAGGATGAGAAAATTTAACCTTCCGGTTTGCCTGACGGATTTTTAGTGAAGGCAAAGGGTCTGAATCGGAAGAGAGAGTAATTACCTCTACAGCATCAGCATGGCTGGCTTCGGCATCATCCTGACAAATATCATCATCAATAAGGCACATGAAAAATAAGCCAAGTGAGTCAAGCTCTACCTCAAGGTCCGGATTACCCACATCATCATCAGGGGCCGGATCAGAAGATGAAGTGGTTTTCTTCTTATGAGCAGGCCGTTTCACGACTTTAGTCTTTGGCCGGGTTGGTCGTTCCGGTTTGTCTGTTTTTTCTGGCTTCTCCTGTGGAAGTTTCTTGCTCCAAAACGGAGCATTACCCTGTTTAAACAGACATTGATATTAAACAATGACCAGATATATCAATAACAGTTCAGTAAAAAGAAAAATCAAACTCTTATAGCTGGCGGTTTGTTGGTGGCACAGAAGGGAAGCAGGCCAGTTCGAGCACAGACGTGTTCCGGTTCATTCAGCATTTTATTCACAGCCTCTGTGATTTCTTCGTTGGTGAGCTGGATGTTAGCATGTCGCAGAGGGTCATCAACACTGCCAGTATACTCACACATCAAACCGGAGCGCTGACTAAGGGGCAGTATGCTCCACGATATCCAACAACGAGCGAGATCAACCCCTGTTAAACCGTTGGCCATGAAGGCTCTGAGCTTGGACAGTTGAGGAGCGTATTTGCTTCTCTCCTTGGCAGTAAACCTTTGTGGAAAGGGGTGTGTATTGCTAAGCCGCTCCGGACGAAAGCCAGGCAAAGGATTTTCACCAGCAGGGGAGGTGTCTTTGCAATAGAACCATGTTTGATTCCACTCTTTGGGATGGCTGTGCAGTTTGGCATGAGGGTATGTGACCTCTTTCCTTTTCTGAATTGCCACACCACCCAATTTCGTATTGGAACCGTTAGTAAACTCAATGCGGCGATTTAGATGGAAGCAGTCTCTGAACAACTCAACTGTGGGCTCCTCTTGAAAGAACACCTCACAGAGCACTTGGAAGTGACACATGTTTGTAACAGAGTTGGGGCCAGTGTCTTGTGGGCGGAGTTGAAAATCGGCCAAAACATCCCGGTAAAATTTAAAACTGGGCGACTTAAAGCCCCGGTCTAAGTGATCTACGAAAACGACAACCTCTCCTTCTTGAGGTATGGGAGGGCATTCTTTGCCAGGGACCCTCCAATGGATGGTGTTTTTGCTGCCTAAAGCGCCAATTAGGACTAAATTGTTTAGTTGAGTCTCTGTGACACGAGAAGGAACCTAGTTACACTCATATACTTGCTTGGCCATGTGAAATCTACAAGATAGGTGATTCCGGTTCAAGAATGCATTGATTAAAGTACACTGGTATGTACAATGTTAAACCGGAGACAGCTCTATCTAAACCGGAGTTTTATGAAGCAACAGCATCTGGCGGTTCAACAAGGGGACTAATGGTATATACCGGTTTGTTAATTTTTTCTACACCAAGTTAAATCACCGGATCTAAGCATTGAAACAGTTGAAATTGCGGATGGGTAAGTGTACAGAAACAGATTTCACAAGATTTCTATACAGCGACGGATCCGAAGCAAGTTTAGAAAAGAAGGAAAATATTCAAGGTTCAAAAAAGAACAGTACCGAATCAATGGGCAGAGATACAGGTAGATCTATGGTCTTGAAGCATGTAAGTGAAGGCGGATGCTAAAAACTACCGCTACACAGAGCAAAGGTTCATAGGTTCATCTAAGATCTATCATATGAGTACGAAGCAGACGATGAACACTGAAGAACTTGGAAACCCTAGAACGGATCTACGGAGGAAAAGGTGAAGAACTCACCGGAGGCGAGGAAGAAACAGAAGGTCGCCGCGATGCTTTGGTACAATCAGGGTGATGCAGCGGCCAAGGTTGGAGCAGAGGTCGTCGACGGCGGCGGAGCTCCGAAGCTGGACAACGCGGGGAAGACGAAGCAGAAGGGCACGAAGGGGAAAAAGAAATGACCCTTCAGTCCTATTTATAAGGCAAGGGACATGTGTCAGGCGTGAAAATCAAGGGGCCGTGGGTATGGAAACGAAGCTGTCGCCTCAATTGTCGTAGACCTATTAAACAAAAAAGGTATCATGGATAAGTTTCTTTATAACAGGTGACATCACGCTGGTTTACAACGACCAGAGAAGATGACATCACAGCGGTTCAGCAAACTACAAGAAGATGTTGAAGATGAAGTTTTTGCTAAAGGATTGACATGAACCTGTTCAAATCAATCTGGGGCCTAATGTTGGGGATATTACTACTGGGCATAAACCGGCCTATCTGGGCCGGGTTAACTTCATCAGTAGTTAAGTATGTTAAAGCCCATGAAGGAAGAAGAGGGCTTAAGGCCTATGGTCGGTTTAAGGCCTATAGTCGTAAACCGACGTCGGTATGAAAACATGTATTGTAAGTTAGGAATAAGTAGAGACCAAACCGAACACGTATATGAGCCTGTGTTGGGACTCTATAAACCAACGGGCGTCACCCATGTATATAAGGGGACGACCAGGCGGCGGTTCAAGGACAACAGACAACAACTCGAGACTTAGGAGAAGCTTGTTTGCTCCCTAGTCATCGAAACCCCATCAATTCCATCACAACTAGACGTAGGCTTTTACCTTCATCGAAGGGGCCAAACTAGTATAAACTCTCTTGCATCCCTGTGTCCGCTTTAACCCCTTCAAGCTAACCCGTTGCGATGGCTCCACGACTAAGTCCTTTCACGAGGACATCTGCCGTGACAAAACCATGATAGAACCTATTATGTTTTCATCAATATATGAGAGTTCTTGATCCTATCTTGCAAGTCTATAGTGACCTATTATGTGCTATGATTCGTTAACCCCGAAGTGACAATAATCGGGATACTTACCGGTAATGACCGTAGTTTGAGGAGTTCATGTATTCACTATGTGTTAATGCTTTGGTCTGGTACTCTATTAAAAGGAGGCCTTAATATCCCTTAGTTTTCAATAGGACCCTGCTGCCACGGGAGGGTAGGCTAAAAGATGTCATGCAAGTTCTTCTCCATACGCACGTATGACTATATTTGGAATACATGCCTACATTACATTGATGAACTGGAGCTAGTTCTGTGTCACCCGAGGTTATGACTGTTACATGATCGATCGCATCTGGCATAATTCTCCATGACCTATCCAATGCCTACGAGCTTTTCATATATTGTTCTTCGCTTATTTACTTTTCCGTTGCTACTGTTACAATCACTACAAAACCCCAAAATATTACTTTTGCTACCATTACCTTTTTGCTACCGTTATCACTACTATCATATTACTTTTCTACTAAATACCTTTCTGCATATATTAAGTTTCCAGGTGTGGTTGAATTGACAACTCAGCTGCTAATACTTGAGAATATTCTTTGGCTCCCCTTGTGTCGAATCAATAAATTTGGGTTGAATACTCTACCCTCGAGAACTGTTGCGATCCCCTATACTTGTGGGTTATCATCCGCCAGCTGGGCCCGTACATCTTTTAGTTCCTCGCAAAGTTTGGTGTTCGAATCTCGGAGCTTGTTTTTCTCCACAATGACCTTTGTCAACACACACTCGCCCGCGGCTAGCAGTTTTTTGGATCCTCCTTCTCCGCTTCGAGCGGCTTCCAGTTGTTCTTGCAGTTGACCTAATGATTCAATTAAGAGGTAAGCAACCGTGTTAACATTCTTAGTATACCATTATGTTTTCTCAATGGAGGGAAACATTACCAGGAGATGCTTTCTTGGATTTCTCCAGTTTGGCATTGGTAGGAGCTAGCTGGCTCCGACACTTTTCTGGTTCTTGAGATAACAAGCTGTTCTTCTCCGTAAGCACCTGGTTATACATTGATCCTTAAATCAGTTGTATCAACTACTTTAAGTCTCGGGGGCTACTGGTGTATGATTATTAAATCTATGCTTACCCGCATATCTTTGAGATGCTGGTCTGTGGCTTGGACAAGACCATCCCGAGCAGCTCGGATGTATGCATTAGCCAAATTGAAGGCATCAAATGCCTCTTTGGAAAAACCGGGATTACAAAGAACGACCCTCCGATGACGATGATTCATAGCGCTCTCCACTTTAGAATTCGTAACGAACATGTCATCCGAATCCTCTGTGGAAGGACAGTTCGGTGCCACTCCCGTATCAGCCCCCGTCCTTTGGGAAGGGTCCGAAACCTGACTAGTGGATGCACGTCCGGCTGGATCCCTGGACACAGTCCAACAAATACTTTTCCTGATAGAATGTGGCGAATGGCATTACAATTTGATGTGACGATCAGAAAGAGTATTCTTGAAAAGAAAAGCCTTACCTCTTTAGCGAGGGTTCTGCCATGTTATCGTTTGCTTTACTCTTTGAAGATGCGCCAGGCATGGGCGCTGCTCTCCTCGGAGATGCTTCTGGTGCATGTTGCGGCGCTGAGCGCCTCCCCTTTAGAACACAGAATAGTGTGGTGGGTGAGGCATAGTAAGGGAGTTCTTTCAAAAGAAAGTGCCTTTTAAATTACTTACATGCGAAGCGGGAAGGAGGTCGGGGTAATCGGCGGTGATGGGTACATCCGTACCGTCATAGCTCGTCTGATAGAATATTCCATCCTCGAGTTCCACAAATATGTCCGGATCTTCTTCATATCCGGGGTCAAGATCCCGTTTGCGATTCTCCGGCTGAGGGGCAAGGTCATGGATCCCCTCGACAGCTTTTCGCCATTCCTGTTATAAGCGGATATGATACTACCCGTCAAAAATAATCCGGGGAGAGTAGTAAAATAGTGGATTTAAAAGCTTACCCGGCTAGGAGGATTATGCATGGAAAATTCGTCTCGATATTGGAGATGGGTGAACTCCTCCTTCTCCCCTTTATATTGTTCGGCCAGTATTTTGGCCAGAGCGGCGGGGGTCTTCGGTCCCTTCCAACCGAAGCGTGAGGCGTCATCTTCCCCATTGTAGTGCCACATGGGTAGCCCTATATATTGGAGTGGTTGGACCCCCCACGCTATGAAGATCGCCGTTACCTCGACAATTGACAATCTAAACTGGAAAAGCATCTTAATCTTGCCCAACAGAAGACTGATCTCCGTGCTATCCTCTTCCTCGAGGCTCCGAGGACGCCAGCTATGGCGTTTCTTCAATGGAGCACTTGAAAATTCGGGAAGGCCCATACGGACAGGGTCGGGAAGAGCGACATCATCGATATAGAACCATTCGGAAGGCCACTCTTCGGAAGCCTTCTTCGGCGTGCCGGACAGGTGTCCGGTGCCGGCGATGCGCCACACTTCGGCTCCCCCACTTCAAATATTGACCCTCCTTGATTACGAGGGACGAGGCAGAACAGTCTTCTCCATATATTGAAATGGGCCTCGCAGCCCAGGAATAGCTCGCATAGAGCAACATAACCCGCAATATGCAGGATAGAGGCGGGGGTGAGACTATGCAGTTGGAGGCTGTAATACTCTAGCAGACCTCAGAGGAAGGGATGGATCGGAAATCCCACACCTCATAACAAGAAGGGGACGAAGCATACCCATTCCTCCCTGGATGGATTGGGGGAGTGATGACCCACAAGTATAGGGGATCTATCATAGTCCTTCGGATAAGAAAGAGTGTCGAAACCAACGAGGAGCAAAAGGAAATGATAAGCGGTTTTCAGCAAGGTATTTTCTGCAAGCACTGAAATTGTAGGTAATAGATAGTTTTGTGATAAGATACTTTGTAATGAGCAACAAGTAACAAAAGTAAATAAAGTGCAGCAAGGTATCCCAATCCTTTTTGTAGCAAATGATAAGCCTGGACAAACTCTTATATGATGTAAAGCGCTCTCGAGGACACATGGGAATTATCGTCAAGCTAGGTTTCATCACGAGCATATGATTCGTGTTCGGTACTTTGATAATTTGGCATGTGGGTGGACCGGTGCTTGGGTGCTGCCCTTACTTGGACAAGCACCCCACTTATGATTAACCTCTATTCAAGCATCTGCAACTACAACAAAAGTATTAAGGTAAACCTAACCATAGCATGAAACATATGGATCCAAATCAGCCCCTTACGAAGCAATGCATAAACTAGGGTTTAAGCTTTTGTCACTCTAGCAACCCATCATCTACTTATTACTTCCCAATGCCTTCCTCTAGGCCCAAATAATGGTGAAGTGTCATGTAGTCGACGTTCACATAACACCACTAGAGGAGAGACAACATACATCTCATCAAAATATCGAACGAATACCAAATTCACATGACTACTAATAGCAAGACTTCTCCCATGTCCTCAGGACAAACATTACTACTCACAAAGCATATTCATGTTCATAATCAGAGGGGTATTAATATGCATATAGGATCTGAACATGTGATCTTCCACGAAATAAACCAACTAGCATCAACTACAAGGAGTAATCAACACTACTAGCAACCCACAGGTACCAATCCCAGACTTAGAGACAAGAATTGGATACAAGAGATGAACTAGGGTTTGAGAGGAGATGGTGCTGGTGAACATGTTGATGGAGATTGACCCCCTCCCGATGAGAGGATTGTTGGTGATGACGATGGCGATGATTTCCCCCTCCCGGAGGGAAGTTTCCTCGGCAGAACAGCTTCGCTAGAGCCCTAGATTGGTTCCGCCAAGGTTCCACCTCGTGGCGGCGGAGTCTCGTCCTGAAAGCTTGCTTATGCTTTTTTTCCTCAATGAAGGACTCCATATAGTAGAAGATGGGCATCGGAGGGCCACCAGGGGGCCCATGAGACAGGGGCGCACCCAGGGGGTAGGGCGCCCCCCACCCTCGTGGCTAGGGTGTGGCCCCCCTCTGGAACTTCTTGCGCTTAGTATTTTTTATATATTCTGAAAATGACTTCCATGAAGTTTCAGGACTTTTGGAGCTGTGCAGAATAGGTCTCTAATATTTGCTCCTCTTCCAGCACAGAATCCCAGCTGCCGGCATTCTCCCTCTTTATATAAACCTTGTAAAATAAGAGAGAATAGGCATAAGTATTGTGACATAATGTGTAATAACATCCCATAATGCAATAAATATCGATATAAAAGCATGATGCAAAATGGACGTATCAACTGCCCCAAGCTTAGACCTCGCTTGTCCTCAAGCGAAAGCCGAAATCGAAAAATATGTCCACATGTTTAGAGATAGAGGTGTCGATAAAAATAAAATACGGACATGAGGGCATCATGATCATTCTTAGAACAACAACTTATATAATTCTTGTCATATGATCTTCTTATGCTAGAGTAACAATTCAATCATAATTTCAAGTATGAATCATATACTTCATTGAAAACAAACAAACTATAATCTCAGTCATTGGAGCAATTGCAATTTATCATAACATAGGAAAGAGTCAATATAAGAGCTTTTCAGCAAGTCCACATACTCAACTATCATATAGTATTTCACAATTGCTAACACTCACGCAATACTTATGGGTATGGAGTTTTAATCAGACACAAAGAAAGATAGGGGCTTATAGCTTTGCCTCCCAACGTTTTACCTCAAGGGTAATGTCAACAATAATAGTTCATGAAAACTCACATCCAATTAGCCATATACACCAGGATCTTTCCAACATATTATGCTTGCCAAAAGGTAAAATGTAAAAAGGAATGGTGAGGATCACCATGACTCTTATGTAAGGTAGGAGATAAAAGTAAAAGATATGCCCTTCGCAGAGGGAAGCAGAGGTTGTCATGCGCTTTTATGGTTGGATGCACAAAATCTTAATGCGAAAAAATTTCACTTTATATTGCCACTTGTGATAAGGACCTTTATTATGCAGTCCGTCGCTTTTATTTCTTCCATATCACACGATCGTATAAAGCTTATTTTCTCCCACACTAATAAGTCATTCATATTTAGAGAGCAATTTTTATTGCTTGCACCGATGAGAACTTACTTGGAGGATCTTACTCAATCCATAGGTAGATATGGTGGACTCTCATGGCAAAACTGGGTTTAGGGATATTTGGAAGCACAAGTAGTATCTCTACTTGGTGCAAAGAATTGGCTAGCATGAGAGGGAAAGGCAAGCTCAATCATGTTGGATGATCCATGGCAATATAATTTATCTTAGATGTAAGAAAACATAACCCATTACGTTGTCTTCCTTGTCCAACATCAACTCTTTAGCATATCATATTTTAATGAGTGCTCACAATCATAAAAGATGTCCAAGATAGTATATTTATATGTGAAGACCTCTCTTTCTTTATTAGTTCCTATTAATTGCAACGATGACCAAAACTATGTTTGTCAACTCTCAACAACTTTTATTCACCACACTCTTTATATTTGAGCTCATTACTCTCCATAAGACCCATATGATCGCTTTTATTCTTTTTATTCTTTTCTCTTCTCTTTTATTCACTCAAGATCATGGCAAAATAATCAAGCCCTTGACTCAACACTAATCTTTATTATATAGCTCACGGACTTGATTACATAGAGGGATCATAAAGCAAAACTCAAAACTAGATCATACTAAAAACTTTTATTCTACTAGATCAAAATATTATCAAAAGGATCGAATTAAGAAAGACGGTAAAGATAGAAGTGATGGTGATACGATACCGGGGCACTCCCCCAAGCTTGGCAGTTGCCAAGGGGAGTGCCCATACCCATGTGATTATATCTCCTTTTTCGGGGATGGTGATGTGATATTCTTGGCGATGATGCCCCTCAGGATACGATTCTCCTCCTCGAGCTTATTGACTTGCTGCTTGAGGTCCATTATTTCCTTTCGAAGTTTTCCTGTAAGAGCCAAAGCAACCTACACCCAAGGGTGTTGCATAGCTGCAGGAGAACAAGTGACACTCCTTTTCATATTCTCATAAGAAAGAAATATAACATTGGAAGGGATAACCGAGTTTGGGATAGCCGAGCTCTGGAAATTCCCCCATTGTGAATCCAACTCGGAAGCGAGAAGTGACTTCTTGATCCTCCTCCATGGCATCTATCCTCTTCAAATCAGCCTCCATCTCTTCCTCCGTTGCTGGCCCAAAGTGGTCAACATTGTTGTTTGTCATTGATCTCGGTGCCGGATGAGACACCCGGCTCTCCCCGACTGACTCTTGCGAAGACATCTTACTCTAATCTGCAACAACAACAACATGAAACACAAACAGAGGATAATTGCGTGATATGGAGTCAAAACCTTCGGGGGATTATATAATGAATTTTTACCGACCAAAATACATAACGTGTAAGAAAATGGAGTTCGGAGAGCACACGAGGTGCCCACGAGGCAGGGGGCGTGCCCAGGGGGGTAGGGTGCGCCCTCCACCCTCGTGGAGCCCTCGTGTCCTTCCCGGACTGCTTCTTATTTTTATATTTTTCTAAATATTCCAAAACGGAGAAAAATTTCCATTAGAACTATTTTGGAGTCGGTTTACTTACCGTACCACATACCTATTCCTTTTAGGAGTCTGAAACGTTCCGGAAAGTGTCCCTTATGTATTCCTCCAGGGTTACGGTTTCAATAACATTGGTTTCAACATTTATAGGATTACCTGAGATATAATATTTGATTCTTTGACCATTCACCACCTTCGGATTTGTGCCTTCGAAGTTGTTGATTCTTATGGCACCAGAACGATAGACCTCCTCGATAACGTAAGGACCTTCCCATTTAGAGAGAAGCTTTCCTGCAAAAAATCTTAAACGAGAGTTGTATAGCAATACATAGTCACCTACATTAAACTCACATTTTTGTATCCTTTTGTCATGCCATCTTTTAACTTTTTCTTTGAACAATTTGGCATTCTCATAGGCTTGGGTTCTCCATTCATCAAGTGAGCTAATGTCAAATAACCTCTTCTCACCGGCAAGTTTGAAATCATAATTGAGCTCTTTAATAGCCCAATAAGCCTTATGTTCTAGTTCGAGAGGTAAGTGACATGCTTTTCCATAAACCATTCTATACAGAGACATACCCATATGATTTTTATATGCAGTTCTATAGGCCCATAATGCATCATCAAATTTCTTGGACCAATTCTTTCTAGATCTATTAACAATCTTTTGCAAAATTAATTTGAGTTCTCTATTACTCAATTCTACTTGACCACTAGACTGTGGGTGATAAGGAGATGCAATTCTATGATTAACATCATACTTAGCAAGCATTTTACGGAAAGCACCATGAATAAAATGTGAACCACCATCAATCATTAAATATCTAGGGACTCCAAACCTCGGAAAAATAACTTCTTTGAGCATCTTAATAGAGGTCTTATGGTCAGCACTACTAGTTGGAATAGCTTCTACCCACTTAGTAACATAATCAACAGCAACTAAAATATGTGTATATCCATTACAGGCAGGAAAAGGTCCCATATAATCAATGCCCCAAACATCAAATGGTTCAATAACAAGTGAATAATTCATAGGCATTTCTTGACGTCTACTAATATTACTAATTCTTTGACATTCATCACAAGATAAGACAAACTTACAGGCATCCTTGAAGAGAATAGGCCAATAAAAACCAGATTGCAATACCTTATGTGCAGTTCTGTCTCCAGCGTGGTGTCCCCCATAAGCTTTGGAGTGACACTTGCGTAGGATGTGTTCCTATTCATGCTCAAGTACACAACGTCTAATAACACCATCTACTCCTTCTTTATAAAGGTGTGGGTTATCCCCAAAGTAATGTCGTAAATCACAGAAAAACTTTTTCTTTTGCTGGTATGTGAAACTAGGTGGTATAAACTTAGCAACAATGTAATTAGCATAATCAGTATACCATGGAGCAGTGTGAAAAGCATTTACGACATTTAATTGTTCATCAGGAAAGCTATCATCAATAGGTAGTGGGTCATCAAGAACATTTTCCAACCTAGACAAGTTATCTGCAACGGGGTTCTCAGCTCCCCTTCTATCAATAATATGAAAATCAAATTCTTGTAGCAAGAGAACCCATCTAATAAGTCTAGGTTTAGCATCTTTCTTTTCCATAAGATATTTAATAGCAGCATGATCAGTGTGAATAGTTACTTTAGAATCAACAATATAAGGTCTGAACTTATCACAAGCAAATACAACTGCTAAGAATTATTTTTCGGTTGTAGCATAATTTCTCTAGGCATTGTCTAGAGTTTTACTAGCATATTGAATAACATTTAATTTCTTATCAACTCTTTGCCCTAGAACAGCACCTACAGCATAATCACTAGCATCACACATAATTTCAAAAGGTAAATTCCAATCAGGTGGCTGAACAATAGGTGCAGAGATTAATGCTTTCTTAAGTATTTCAAAGGGTTCTACACAAACATCATCAAAGACGAATGGTATATCTTTTTGTAATAAATTAGTCAGAGGCCGAGAAATTTTTGAGAAGTCCTTAATGAACCTCCTATAAAAACCGGCATGGCCAAGGAAACTTCTTATACCTTTGATGTCCTTGGGACACGTCATCTTTTCAATAGCATCAACATTATCTTTATCAACTTCGATGCCTCTTTCAGAAATTTTGTGCCCTAAGACAATACCTTCATTAACCATAAAGTGGCATTTCTCCCAATTCAAGACAAGGTTAGTTTCTTCACATCTCTGCAAAACTCGATGAAGGTTGCTTAAGCAATCATCAAAAGAGGATCCATAACCGGAGAAATCATCATGAATACCTCACATATCTTTTCACAAAAATCAGAAAATATAGCCATCATGCATCTTTGAAAGGTAGCAGGTGCATTACATAAACCAAAAGGCATACGTCTATAAGAAAAAGTACTGAAAGGGCAAGTAAAAGTGGTCTTAGATTGATCATCAGCTGACACAAGTATTTGAGAGAAACCAGAATAACCATCTAGAAAGCAAAAATGTGTATGTTTGGATAATCTTTCTAGCATTTGATCAATGAAAGGTAAGGGGTAATGACCCGTACTCAATTGAGCCGGCATCGGGGCCCCATCATGCATCGTCGATGTAGAGCTTGCCGCGACGACTCTTGGTCATTCGGCCCACAGTGTATCCCTTGATCCCTTCGAAGCTGCCCTTCAAGAACTCAAAACCACCATGCGCGAGCCCCACGGTGGGCGCCAACTGTCGTGGAATTGTCACGACAGATGTCCTCATGGAAGGACTTAGTTGTGGAGCCATTGCGACATGATTAGCTTAAAGGGGTTAAACGGGACAAAGTACACGAGGAGTTTATACTGGTTCGGCCCCTTGCGGTGAAGGTAAAAGCCTAATCCAGTTTGAGGTGGTGTTACTAGGGTTTCGATTACCAGGGAGCGAATACGCTTTGCCTGGCTTTCGATCTGTTGTTTCTTGCCCTAAACTGCTGTCAGGTCGTCCCCTCATATACATGGGTTGACACCCTGTGGCCTACAGAGTCCCGACTGGCTCATACAAATGTGTCCGGCTCGGTAACTTATCTTACATGCCTTACAACTCAAGTCACATATACATGGCAGTTTATACTCGCTGGCCTTAAGCTGCCTTTCGGTTTGGGCCCTTTAGTAGGCCTACTTCATGAACCACCATTTTCAACATACTCTTGGGCTTTGTCTAGATGAACCGCCATTGGGATAACCCGGCCCCTCCTGGGCGGGTCATATCCAATATTCATATCCCCAACAGGCAGGGTGTTGGAGCGGGGTCTAGATTGGTTTTTGGTGGCTACAACACCCTGGTGGGTTGTGCCCAGGGGTGGGCATAAAAACTGATGAACCGAACACCAAACCGAAACCGCAACCAAAAAAACACAATTTTCAGTTTTTATCAGTGGTGCATAAAAAATCGGTTTCTACACTCACTAACCGAACTAAGTTCGGTAGGTTCGGTATTATTTTCGGTTAACCGTAATAGAAACCGAACAGTGGGTACATATGCCAGTCTGTGTCGCTAAGGTGTATGAACCGCGTGCGGCTGGAGGCCACATGTGTGCAAGCCCTACAACCAACATCCATGCAGGACCCAAAAGAAGCTCAGCCACCCACATGAGTTTGTGGGCTTCTTTTTTTTTATTTTTTTGAGTTGACTTAGTGGGCTTCTTGGTATAATACGGAGCGACCGGCTAGCAACACACCCATGTTTAGTCCCACCTCGTTTGTTTAAGGAGAAGTAGGCAGCAAATCATCTATATAAGAGGCCATCCATGGGTGGTGTAAGGCACTAGCGCAAAACTCACTACTCATGTCCCGGTGCATTGGTATATACCGAAACCAAGCCGAATTTTTCGGTTAGCCGAAATATTGGTTACCTATTTTGCACTGCCATTTTCTGTTTCCTGTTTAGCAAACAAAATTTAATAAAAAACCGAATGGTGAAAACTAAATTTTCGGTTTCTACCGAACACACATGCCTAGTTGTGCCCCCCTCGGGGCATCCCCCAGGTGCTGCTCTGGCCCATTGGATGTCTTCTGGTCCATAAAAAATCCACAGAAAGTTTCATGGTGTTTGGACTCCGTTTGATATTGATTTCCTGGGATGTAAAAAGCAAACAAAAAACTGCAACTGGCACTGGGCACTGGGTCAATAGGTTGTCCCAAAAATGATATAAATTTGCTATAAAATGATTGTAAAACATCCAAGAATGATAATATAACAACATGAATACTTCATAAATTATAGATACGTTGGAGACGTATCAAAGTGCTGCCAGATCGTGAAGACTGCACACTTGCAACCAAGTAGAGAGGTCATGCTTTCGGTCTTCGGTTGGAGGGATTGTTCGTGGGTGGTACAAGGGACTCCAAGCTACATCGGCATGTTCTTATTTCGCTGCAACTCGGTGACGGTAACGATCGTGATCCCAGTCCATTATGCATCTTCATATTGATCTTGGGTGATCGTAGGTGCAAAATATTTGCTTTCTACTACATTTACCAACACTGGCATCATGAGCGGTTTTATGAGTAGATGCGGGTTGCGATCTAGATCACATGTGATTGTGAGGGTTGATGTTCTTGCTATGCTTCCCTCGAGTGTTGCTTCAGTTCAATTCATCAATGGCATGGTGTTGCTTCTTAATTACAAGGTTTTTACAATCGATCGCCTCTGGCTGTCGACGATCTGCTAACAGTTCCTTAGGCTTCACCATAGTTTAGAATAGTGAACCTCGCGCACATAAGAGGGTGCCAAAGATGGATGATCTTCTAGGGGGTCACGCGTATTTGATGAAGTTTAGTGTGGGGATAGAGATTTTTAATTAAGTCTCTTGTTTCGCACACCCCAAAACTTAATCTAGCATCAAGTACCATTGCCTAAATTGTGGGCTTAGGTAGCTAGTATTACTTGTCAAAACTGGTTAACCGCGTAACTAAAATTTTGCTAAAACCGATAGAGGACGTCTATGTTGGTTTTGTAGGGTATGCATATGATGTGGTACGAGACCCTCTTGCTCAAGTCATACGACCAACTGCATCTCCAAGCCGGCGAGGGGAGAAGGGCTCATATACTACATCTCCAGGCTGGCGAGACGAGAAGGGCTGATACTATAATACATAGATGAAATCTTCTCCATACAGAACAAAAACCAAATCAACAATCTGTTGAACTGTTTAAATAGGTACCATGGAATAAAGGGTGATCGAACCTCAAAATTAAATCCATGAAAGCTTCATGGTACATAACACCAATTACAGAGATCTCACCATGGATCTACTGGAACCTCGTCGTGGTCACCCTGAGAAGGCATCCTTCCCATCGTCTCCATGCCAGCCCCTCTGAACCACCTAAAGGAGCTCCTTGCATCGTTGTCGGTGTCAAAACCGGCGGATCTCGGGTAGGGGGTCCCAAACTGTGCGTCTAAGGCGGATGGTAACAGGAGGCAGGGGACACGATGTTTACCCAGGTTTGGGCCCTCTCGATGGAGGTAATACCCTACATCCTGCTTGATTGATCTTGATGATATGAGTATTATAAGAGTTGATCTACCACGAGATCGTAGAGGCTAAACCCTAGAATCTAGCCTATGGTATGATTGTTGTTGCCCTACAGACTAAACCCTCCGGTTTATATAGACACCGGAGGGGGCTAGGGTTACACAGAGTCGGTTACATGGGAGGAGATCTACATATCTGTATTGCCAAGCTTGCCTTCCACGCCAAGGAGAGTCCCATACGGACACAGGACGAAGTCTTCAATCTTGTATCTTCATAGTCCAATAGTCCAGCCAAAGGATATAGTGCGGCTGTCTAGAGACGCCCTAATCCAGGACTCCCTCAGTAACCCCTGAACTAGGCTTCAATGACGATGAGTCTGGCACGTAGATTTGTCTTCGGCGTTGCAAGGCGGGTTCTTCTTCCGAATACTCCATAAAAGATTTTGATCACAAGGATAGTGTCTGACTCTGCAAAACAAGTTCCACATACCATCATAGAGAGAATAATATTTCCACAAATCTAATCCGTTGACACGTTTGACAGCATGACATCTTGCCATGGCTCGGTCATTATTCGAACCATTTTCTCAACCAGCACTGCACATATTGCGAGGCGGTTTTCTTGACACGTCTTGTCGAAGCAGAGATCGTGTACCCTTATTACGGGATTCTCATCAATACGGACGTGGGTAACCCAATCGTGCCCGTTGGTATGACTCCTCGATTTTAGGTAAGTCCCAAATGGCCACAAGGAGGACGCTTGATATTCACCCTCTTTATAAAGAGGCCAAGGCATGTCCTTTTTTCCCTCTCATGCTCAATCGAATCCTTCCCCCGCCTCGAGTTCCAACACCCAAGGCTCAGGTCAGGCGCTTCGGACCTTCAACCATGTCCGGATACAACCTTCAAGGTCATTGGATGCCCTCCTCTGTCATAGAGGAAGACATCAAGAAGCTAAGAGAGGCCAGGTATCTGACCGCCGAAATCTCGCACAGGCTGCCTGCCCGAGGGCAGGCCATCCCCACTCCCGAACCCAATGAGAGTGTTGTATTCGTCTCTCACTTCCTCCGAGGGCTAGGCCTCGCTCTGGATCCCTTTGTTAGGGGGCTCATGTTCTATTATGGGCTGGATTTCCATGACTTGGCCCCGGATTCCCTCCTTCACATCTCGTCGTTCATCGTCGTGTGTGAGGCCTTCCTCCGCATTACCCCACACTTCGGCCTATGGCTCAAGACCTTCAATGTGAAGCTGAAGATGATCAAGGGGCGGCACACAGAGTGTGGAGGTGCCGTAATAAGCAAAAGCGCTGTTGCTCCATGACCAGAGGGTTCCTTCCCAGAGGTGTCCAGTTTGTGGCAGCAGGAGTGGTTTTATATCACAACTCCCCGTAGTACCAAGTGGGTAGCCGCCCCTGCCTTTCGCTCGGGGCCCCCACCACAACTGATGTCATGGATCAACAAGGGGCTGAACTGGGGGCCAGTAAATGATGTGTCGATATTGCAGACTCGCATCCGAGATCTCCTTGGGAGAGATGTCAGCCTGGTCACGGTAATGCAAGTCATGCTAGTTCGTCGAGTCCTGCCTGGCAAACGTCGACCCCTTCGTATGTGGGAATTCAACCCGGAAGGACCGCGAACTATTCAGCACTTCCTCGGCATGACACTTGAAGAGATGTACAAATTGTTCTTCGGACCCCGAATAAAGTGTCCGGACACCACCGAGGATGCGGGTCTGAGCTGTAATCACCCAGATACCCAAGTAAGTAATCCCATGGCCGAACACACTGTCTTTTTATTTATCATAACATCATTCTGAAAAGTCGCTCTTTGACCAGGACTGGGTAACAAAGGCGAAGATGATCAGGTTTTCGCCCCCCTTCCCAAAGGCTCAGCCTATTCAGTACTAGCCAGAATGCTCGAGTCGGTGCCTTATCAGGCGCCCTCAGGGGAAGATAAAGGGGGAATAAAGAGGCTGAAAGCAGGCCTCACTCATTATTCATCCAAACCGGGGGAATTAGCGCCTCCACGAAGGAGGATAACCAGGGAGAAGAATATGAAATTCCCTCTCCCCAAGGAAGGAAGAGGACCACCTCTGAAGACCCGGAAACAAAGGTTTCCAAACGAGGGAAGAAATCTTCGCCAGAGGGTCTTGCCTCGGAGGGTACTCTTGCCCCACAGTGCCCGCAAGGGGATCAGCCCTCGACCGAGCTGTAAGTAAACAAAAAGTACTTAATAGTGAAAATATCCTACCTTACTTCTGAAGACAATAACCGAAGCTTATATTTTGTACTTCGGATCATAGCCCTTCTCAACAGAGTTCGTCTTCAAGGGATCTTCTTCCGAAGATGATGGAGAGCGAAACACCTCCCCATGCCACCCCGCCTCATGAGGCGGGCGACCCTGAAGTGTCGTCGTGGAGGGTTTCTCCTGATCCGCCAAGGCCATAGGGTAATCCTTCGGCCACCCGAAGTCCTCAGTACTCGGCTCCTAAAGAGATCAACAAAAAGAGTCCGGAACCGTCCGGTGTGTGATCGGATGCACTGAAGGATCTTCTGGAGCAAGCAGCCATCTCATAAGCACATCGTATGCTAATGGGTACGGTGATTGAGAGGATTTCATCCGTCGAATGCGGGTTGCATGAAGCTTTTATGAGTCTGCTGAAAGGCTTTGAGGTACGTGAAATAGTGTATGTTTTTGACAGTACCACACACGTTAGGTGTGCCCTATGCAGATAGTAGCCCTTGAGACTCTGGTTGCTGTCGAGAATGGTGGCAAACAAAGGATCATAGTCCCAGGTAATAATCAGGCCGCCTTCATGTGCAGGTGGCTGAAGGTCCGGTGGCTAGCCGGACTGGTGAGTTTGCTGAGCTAAAGCGGTAACTTGATGCGGTAGATGCCAGCATCATGCTTGTCAACAAGCGGCTCGACGAGGCATAGGGTATGTGATTTCTCCGGTGATCGACACATAGTAAGAGGAGCATGATGCTAGTATCTTTAATATGTTGTGACTGCAGATGGAGCTGCCGCAGTGGAGACCCTTCGGGCGGAAATTGCCCGAGCCAAGGAACAAGCGAGGATTAGTGATGCAGCCACTCTAAAGGCGGTCAAAGAGCTGAGGGCCGAACAGGCTGCGCATTGCCAAAGCAAGGAAAAGATAGCCAAGATGGCCGTTGAGTTGAAAGATGCCGCCGACCGTTACCAGCTTCTTGAAAAAGAAAGCTGGGCGAAGGCGGCGGACCTGGAGAAGGCCATGGTAGCAGCCAAGGAAGCCTGCTCTAAAATCAGAGCGGTGAAGGAGGAGCTGCGTCAAGCTGGAGATATCGCGGCTGGGAAGCCCTTTTTGCTGCGGACGAAGTTCGGAGATCCAAAGTATGCCCCTCTTAATCAACTATGGAGTTCTGCAGACACGTACGTGGATTTGACAGCAAGTGCTGCTGATGCGGCCGAGTACTTCAAGGACAAAAAATGATCGTGAAGTGGAGAAGATGTGCTGGTCGCAGTTCCATGTTCTAGTGCGTCCGCTGTTGCTGAATGAGCGAATGGCCGAATGGGCCGACCTCCATAGGTTGTCCGGGCTTGCCATGAGGTCTGTTGTGGATCATCTATGGCTGGAAGGGCCAATGCCAAATAGTTATTTTAGTTTAGTGCAACCGTTCCTTGGTGATGTGCCACACATCGACGCGATGAAGAGGTCGGCGTGCATAGAGGGTGCGCGTATGGCACTTGCCTGTGTCAAGACATACTGGGCAGAGATGGAGGCCACCGCTATTGCAACCCAGAGTTCGGCCGTAGGCCGAGTATCTGTCGAGCACTACTTTGAAGAAGTCCTTGAAGGCGCTCGTTCAATAGAAGCTCAGTGCTCGCAGAATATTATGTTCTAGTGACATGTATTCCCATTGTAAAAACAATGTTTTATTGGATTATGAAGGCTGTGTTTATACTTTTGCCTGAAAGTATTATGATGCCTCTTGTGCGGCCGTTTATGTATATATGTATATAACCTGAAAGTTTGCAGTTGTCGGCTTCAGCCCCCACGCATATAATGCGGGGGCGTTCGCAAAAAACGCGTGTTTACACTTGATCCAACGTCTTGGTCCATTAAGGAGGTGGTAGCGTAGCAAACGAGGCAATCGGACTATATTGCTTTAACACTTTCACTTAGCCATAGGAGTTTGACAGCGGGATTACTATATAGCCCCTGGTACCTCCGCGCTCGTCCAAATACGATGCGCGTTTGTACATGACCAGGAAACGGCCCTTCGTTAATGTGGAGGAATCCCAAATATTCCACTAAGTCATCGAGTGGTTGACCAGTCTCGCGCTTTATCATGACAGTCAGTTTTCGGCTTTCTCTACTGAGGTGCTCATCCGGATGAACCAGGGCACAATTGTCGGAGTAATGGGCCACGGGTAGGCCAACCCGAGTCCCATGACCTTTCAAGACATCGCGGCAGGCTGCGCCCCTCAAGACCCCAGGACAAAGAGCCGCCTCCCGAGGAGTCGACGGCAAGGCGGCCGACTGCCCACTCACGACCGAGTCCCAGGGACGACTTCCAGAGAAGCCGGCTTTGGGGAGTCGGCCTGCGACTCCAACAAACCCCATGACCTCATCAAAGGGGACGAGGCAGGGGCGTGGCTACAGCAAAACCCACCCCCGCCCCTCACCAAGGGCAGGCATGGCCACAGCACGCCGTACCCCGGAAGATCTCCGTGCGGCGTGGCACTGTTGCCATGCCGACCCTGACATCAGCATCGCAGGGCCGAATCCTGCACCCACGATGGCTTGTCTATACGGCCTGGAGGCAGCAGGGCCCGCCAGTCAGTGAGACCTCGGGAGACGGCGGGAGAACCACTAGTCGGACCCGTCGGGAGTCGGCCCGGGGGAGTCGGCCGAGCCCTCCCCCGGGGCCCACGCGCCATTAATCAAGATGTGATGGGGAGAGGCAACAGTGATCGCCCGCCGGGCGGCGGGGCTGTTGCCATGACCTCTTAATCAAGCCCGCATCATCAGAAGCACGACTACAATAAGCAGCAGCCGGCAAGACCCGCCAGCGGCGAACGCGGGTTGTCGGCTCCGTACCCGGGTCGGCAGAGAAGACGGAGGCCAGAGACAATGACGGCTGGGCTCGCGCCCAGCCGGATTACCATTGTACCCCTGGGGGGTAGGCTTATATAAACCCCCAGGGCACCCACGCAAAGGGTGGGAACCCATTAGCTCTAGACCAGATCATATAGAAGGGAGAGAGCTAGCCTTGCCCTCTCCTACCACCAGAAAACAACTCAAGGAGCAACCGTGTAAGCACTTTGCCATAGTGATCATGCGGAGACCCTGCAGAGCAGCAGTAGGGGTATTATTTCCCCGGAGAGCCCCGAAGCTGGGTAAGATTCGCCGGCATGCATGTCTTCGCCTCATCCCGGCACCGGTGACATTCTACTCGCCCCCACCATGATAAGCCATCCGTTGGCATATGTCGCACCAAACCCCCGACATTTGGCTCCCACCGTGGGGCGTGGTGCACCGTTCGGAGATTTGTTCTGGACGGGAACCCTTTTCCTCCCTGGCGAGCGTAGCCAGCCAGGCACGCCAGATGGAGTTTGCACCGACGCGCTAAGCAGCATTGAGATCGCCTGCGCGGTCAGCTCCTTGGCCGAACTCGTCGGCGAGGTCCGCCTCTCCGACGGACCTGCATCCAACGCAGGCACGTACGACCCCGAGAACCTCCTCGCGGGCCTCCTCGATCAACTCCACGTTTCCGGTGAGCCTGCCATAGACTTGGAGTCCGTAGGCTCCACCGACCTGATGCTGGTCGACTCCGACACCGCGTTGCTCGATGCGTTCCCCACCAACATGATGGTCTACGACGAACCTCTCCCCCATGCAGAGAGTGACAGAAGCACCGTCACTGAGGTGCTAGTCATCGGTGATGACGAGTTCCCCGACAGAGGAGCGCCCGACTCACTCGGTGCGGCGCTGCAAGACCTAACTGCGCCCCTTCCGGAAGACGCTGACGCAGAGACGTTGGAGGCGCACCGCCTTCAGCTCGTTGAAGGCGCGAAGAAGCTGGCCAGCATGAGGCGCTTGTCAGAAGCCTACCAGCGGGAGATGGATCGCGCCGTCGGCGGCTCGTCGGCCCCGGCGGAGCCCAGCCGCCTTGGCGCGGTCCGGCAGCGCGGAGTAGCCATCGCCAACCTGTTTGGGGCAAACTGCCTTGTGTACGCTACACCAGCAGAGAACATCCGAGCCGCCCAGGCAGCGGTGGACGAGCTGGACAATTTCGAGGGCGAAGAACGCCGCCTCATGATGGAGCGAGTCCAACGGCTTCTCGACGTGGCCGCCGCGCAGAACGAGGCCGGCTGCCGCGCGGAGGCGCCTCAACGGCCCAACGACGACCTTCACCGAGACCAAGGCGCAACCTCTCGGACGCCGACTGGTGGCGGCCGAGGAAGAAGAGACAAGGAGCCGACTGTCAGCCACAGTCGGACTCGCATTACCATAGAGCGCGACCGAGACGGCCGCCCAAGGGCAGTGGAACGACGGGACAACTGTCCGCCTCCCCCTCCCCGCAAGGAGAGGCGAGTCTCCTAGCCGCCTGTTGACCATCCGACTCTCGGTGACCGCCTTGGCCGCCGAGAGGGAGTTGGAGAAGACGAGCTGGGTCCGCCTTGTTTCGGGCCCCGCATTTGGGACCAGCCCTTTCCTAGAGGGTTCACGCTCCCAAGAGACACGCCCAAGTATACCGGCTCCGTGAAGCCAGAAGACTGGCTAGTCGACTACTCCACGGCTGTCAGCATAGCAATCGGCAACAAGCGTGTCACTGTAAAGTACATTCCGCTCATGCTCCAAGGCACGGCCCGGACGTGGCTGAACAGCCTAAAGCCCCGCAGCATCAACAGCTGGGTCGACTTCACCGAAGCGTTCGTTTGCAACTTCACCAGCACGTACAAGCGTCCTCCCAAGCCTCGACAGCTCTCTTTGTGCGTGCAAGGCCCGGACGAGTCGACTCGCGATTACATCACGCGTTGGGCCGAGCTCTGAAACTCTTGCGAGGGCATGCACGAGGTGCATGCCATCGAGTACTTCACGGCCGAGTGCAGAGAAGGCACCCTCCTCAAGCACAAGCTCCTTTGTGACGAGCCAGAAACCCTCGACGAGATGCTGATCATAGTGGACAAGTACGCCACGGCCGACTCCTCCATGAAGGCGGAAATTCAAATCAGCACAACTGGCAAAGTGGCACCTCAAGCTCCAAGAACTCCGGCGGCAGACGCCGGCCGGCGACAACAGCAGGGCGACAACAAGCGCAAGGCCCCGCAGCCGGCTTCCAGCAGCCGGCAGGTCGCGACCGTCGAAGCCCAGCGGCCAGAAGAGCAGCCCCCGCCCAAGCGACAGAAAGGCTGCAAGCTAAACTGGTTGCCGGCCTTCTCCTATGAGCAGACATTGGATGGACCTTGCAAGTTCCACAGCGATGCAAAGCCGTCGAATCACACCACCCGGAAGTGCCACTGGCTCACCAGGATCGCCAAGGGAGACGGCCTCCTGCCTCCCCCGCCTGCTGGGCAGCCGCCTCCGCCTCCGCCCCAGCAGCCGGCTGTTAGGCCAGTCGGCACAATACAAGACGAATACCCTGAAGAGCATGGAGCCTATGTAGTTCACCAGTGTGGCTGATGATCGACGCAGCAGGCGGCTGCAGCGACAAGAGGTGAACGCGGTAGCGTCAGAGACGCCAGAGTTCATGCACTGGTCTGAGAAGCCCATCAGCTGGAGCAGGGCTGACCACCCAGAGGTGATGCCGAGTCCGTGCTCCTATGCCTTGGTCCTGGACGCCACCTTTGCTACAGACAAACGAGCCACGCGTTTCTCGTGAGTTCTGATAGATGGGGCCAGCAGCATCAATATCCTATACAAGGACACCATGGAGAAGTTAGGGATCAAGCAAAGACAGCTTCAGAGCAGCCGAACTGTGTTCCACGACATTGTTCCTGGGCTTTGCTTCTCGCCAATCGGCAAGATCCTGATGGACGTCCTCTTTGGGGACAAAGATCACTTCCGTAGAGAGCCCGTTTGGATTGAGGTGGTAGATCTTGAGAGCCCATACCATGCGCTGCTTGGCCGACCTGCCTTGGCCAAGTTCATGGCGGTCCCCACTACGCCTACCTCAAGATGAAGATGCCCAGTTCCAAGGGAATTCTGATTGTGGCTGGCGACTACCGGAAGTCGTCTGCTTGCACAGTAGAGAGCAGTCGGTTGGCCGAGTCCTTGGTAATCACGGTTGAGAAGCGGCTCCTTGAGCGAGTTGTGGTGATGGCCGGCAAGCAGCCTGAGGTGTCGCCCAACCCGAAAGAGTCGGAGGCTGAAGGTTCGTTCAAACCGGCCAAAGAGACAAAGAAGATACCATTGGACCCGGAGCACCCAGAGAGGTACGCCGTCGTAGGTGCAAACCTTGACAGCAAATAGGAAGGCGAGCTCGTCAATTTCCTCTGTGAGAATCGAGACATCTTTGCATGGTCCCCCAAAGACATGCCAGGTGTACCAACGGAATTCGCCGAGCAAAAGTTACATGTCCGATCTGATGCAAAGCGGTCAGGCAGCCCCTGCGCCGCCTATCAGAAGAGAAGAGAAGAGTTGTCGGAGAAGAGATAGCCCGACTCCTAGCAGCCAGCTTCATTATGGAAGTGTTCTTTATAGAATGGCTAGCAAACCCGGTCCTGGTACTAAAGAAGAACACGCAGTGGCGAATGTGTATTGACTACACGAGCCTCAACAAGGCCTGCCACAAGGACCCGTTTGCTCTACCAAGAATCGATCAGGTGATAGACTCCATAGCCGGATGCGAGCTGTTGAGTTTTTTGGATGTATATTCAGGATATCACCAGATCAAGCTAAACCCGGCTGACAGACTGAAAACCGCCTTCATCATGCCGTTTGGAGCCTTCTGCTACCTCACCATGACGTTCGGCTTAAGGAATGCCGGCGCCACCTTTCAGCGTTGTATGCAGAAGTGCCTCCTCAAGCAGCTCGGTAGGAACGTCCACGTTTACGTGGACGACGTGGTGGTGAAGACGGAAAAGCGTGGGACACTGCCGGAAGACCTCAAGGAGACTTTTGAGAACCTGCGCCAGTTCCAGATCAAGCTCAACCCCGAGAAATGTGTCTTCGGAGTACCAGCCGGCCAGCTGCTAGGTTTCTTGGTCTCTGAACGCGGCATAGAATGCAACCCAGTAAAAATCAAGGCCATTGAGAGAATGGAGGTACCCAGCCGACTGCTGGATGTGCAGAAGTTCACCGACTGCTTAGCGTCCATCAGCTGATTCATCAGTCGGCTGGGCAAGAAAGCTCTCCCCTTATACCAACTCATGAAGAAGACCACCTTTTTCGAGTGGAACCATAAGGCGGACGAAGCTTTTCACCAGTTGAAGAAGATGCTGACTACCCCACCCGTCCTGGCGGCTCCGACTCCCAAGGAACCTATGCTCCTGTACATCACCGCCACTAGCCGAGTAGTCAGCACAGTCATTGTAGTGGAGCGCAAGGAGGAAGGCAAGGCGCTGCCTGTCCAGAGACCGGTATATTACCTGAGCGAGGTACTATCGACCTTCAAGCAGAACTACCCCCACTACCAGAAGATGTGCTATGGCGTACACTTTGCTGCCAAGAAATTGAAGCCTTACTTTCAAGAGCATCCAATCACGGTGGTCTGCACGGCCCCACTTGCCGAGATCATTGGTAGCCGAGATGCTTCTGGTCGAGTGGCCAAGTGGGCCATAGAGCTGGCTCCTTACACCATCCACTACCAGCCCCGCACTGCCATCAAGTCACAAGCACTGGCCGACTTCCTCGTCGACTGGGCCGAGACCCAGTACCTACCTCCAGCACCCGACTCCACCCATTGGTGGATGCATTTCGACGGCTCCAAGATGTGCACTGGCTTGGGAGCCGGCGTCGTCCTCACCTCTCCCAAAGGCAACAAGCTCAAGTATGCGCTGCAAATCCACTTTGCCGCCTCCAATAACATCGCCGAGTACGAGGCGCTCATTCACGGGCTCCGGCTTGCCAAAGAGCTTGGCATCCGCCGGATCTTGTGTTATGGCGACTCGGACCTAGTGGTCCAGCAATCATCTGGCGACTGGGACGCGAAAGATGCAAACATGGCGAGCTACCGTTTCCTCGTGCAGCAACTCAGCGGGTATTTCGAAGGGTGCGAGTTCCTCCATGTGCCAAGGAATGACAACGACCAAGCAGATGCATTGGCACGAATCGGCTCTACCCGCCAAGCAATACCATCTGGTGTCGCCCTTCAACGCCTCCTCAAGCCGTCTGTCAAGCCTTCACCAGAATCATACTTCATTTTTGTGCCAGCTCCTCCCGAAGACGTCAGATCCGACTCCAGAGCTCCGGCAGTCGGAACGAGGATTTTGGCGGAAGACCCCAAAGCTGCCACAGCCAAACCCGGCCCGGGGACTGCGGTGGCAGACTCGAAGACTCCGGAACTCGACTCAAGGACCGCGCCAGTCGGCCTGAGGACTTCAACAACCCAGCAAGCGGCTGTTGACTCCACCCTGCCGCCTCCCAGCCCAACCGCCCTCGTCCAAGTCACAGTTCTGGCAGTCGAAGAAATAGCAGCACCCTCATGGGCCCAGCCCATCCTCAAATTCCTGATGAACAAAGAGCTGCCGACCGATGAAACTTCAGCTCAGCAAATACAACGCCGGGCGGCAGCCTACACCATAGTCAACAGAGAGCTGGTCAGGCGCAGCATCACTGGTGTGTACCAGCGCTGCGTAGAGCCAGAGCAAGGCCAAGCGATTCTCAAAGACATCCATCAAGGCGAGTGCGGCCACCATGCGGCTTCAAGCGCACTCGTCGCCAAAGCCTTTCGACACGGTTTCTTATGGCCAACTACCTTGGAAGAGGCCAAGGAGCTGGTCCAAAAATGCAAAGGGTGTCAGAAGTTCAGCTCCAAGCCGCACCAGCCAGCTTCTGCACTCAAGACCATCCCCATTGCCTGGCCTTTCGCAGTTTGGGGTCTAGATATGGTGGGACCATTCAAAACAGCATGAGGTGGTTTTACTCACTTACTTGTCGCAGTGGACAAGTTCACCAAGTGGATAGAAGCAAAGCCAATCAAGAAGCTGAACGGTCCGACTGCCGTAACTTTCATCTCCGATATCACAATTCGGTACGGCATACCACATAGCATCATCACCGACAATGGCACAAATTTCGCCAAAGGCGCCTTGGCCCATTTCTGCGCAACACAGGGCATCCGACTGGACCTAGCATCCGTCGCCCATCCACAGTCAAATGGCCAAGTGGAGCGAGCAAACGGCCTCATCCTGTCCGGCATCAAGCCTCGGTTGATTGAGCCTCTAGAGCGCTCGGCTGGCTGTTGGCTCGACGAGCTACCAGCCGTCCTCTGGAGTCTCATGACTCCAAACAAGTCAATCGGCTTCACGCCCTTCTTCCTCGTCTACGGTGCCGAAGCCGTCATCCCAACGGACATAGAGTTCGACTCCCCACGAGTCCAGCATCTACTAGCAGAGCCTGCGCCGATACCACAACAGGAAGGTCAGGCCAAGATCTTTCCAAGAAGGCGACCTTGTGCTCCGGCTGATCCAGTGAACAGCCGGCCAGCACAAGCTGTTGGCGCCTTGGGAAGGCCCTTTCATCATCAGCAAAGTACCGGGCAACGATTCGTACTACCTGATCGACGCTCAGAAGCCCCGAGCACGCAAGAGGGACGACTCCGGCAAGGAGACAGAGCGGCCATGGAATGCAAATCTCCTCCGAAGATTTTACAGCTGATGTAGTATGTACCATGCTACCTTTTGTATTAAAGTACCAAGACTTCGGGGCCCCCGAGGCGAGCTCGGGGACTACCCTCTTTTGTCTGTATGATAAAAATTATGACTGCGAGTATGTTACTCCTTTTTATGCCATTTGGCACCAGGCTCGACAAGTCGGCCCGGGGACTTGCCGCCTTGCACTATGAAATGCTTCCTGTAGTCGGACAAGTAGTGTGTAAATGCTTAAACCGTCTCCTGTCGGAAGCCGCAGCTCATAGAGCGACTATACGGTGGGCAGCAGTAAGGTAGAATGGGCATTCGCATGAAAAAGGGCTAAGGACTCAAAGCATAAAACATAGCTCAAGACAGCTTCCAGCCTTTCTCGCAGACCGACTCTCGGATAGTCGGATTGCCGTCTTCTATCTAACTTGCTCAAAAATCTTGAAAACGGCTAAGTACTTGCTTTCCCAATGAAGCCTAGCACTTGATCCAGCGACAGTCCGCAGAGCGGCTGTCCGATTAGGCAAGGCAGGCAACTAAGGTAAAGCGGCAAAGGAAAAAAGCCAAAAGAGCAATGAGCAAGAAAAGATATATATATATATATATATATATATATATATATATATATATATTTACATAACATAGGTCCTTGGCCGCATTATCGAGTAGAGGTTCAAAATACACCCCGTGGGTGGAATTGTGCGAATTAACAAAGTTCTTCAAAGACTACTGAAGCAGACAACACAAAGATACATCGGCAGCTTAGGAAGCAGTAGATGGACTCGGAGGGTCGGAGGAGGCGCCAGCGCCAGGCGTCGGGGCGGCCGGCCGGCTAGTCTCGGCTTGATCGCCTCCGGCAGCAGTCGGGTCGGTTGCACGTGGCTCGTTGCTGGAGGCACGGTCGAGCTGAGGTTGGCCATCTGCTCCGTCTTCTGGTGCCTCCGCCTCGCCTCCGTCCTCCGCCTCGCCCTCTTCCTCGACGCTGGAGCCAATCACCTCCGCCGAGTCCTCGCCGTAGTCCGGGTTCATCCCAAACCACTCTGGCGGTACCTCCTCGCCATCTTCAGACCGCTCAGGGATGAAGATGCTGGTATCGGTGTACTCGGCGATCGCCGCAGCACGCTTGACAAGGGCGTCTTCCGAGGCCGCCAACTCCGGCTGGGCCTCCGACCGAAGCGTGGCCAGCCGGTCTAGGTCCAGCCCCGGATACCATGCCTTGACGAACTCCAAGGCCCGACGTGCTCCATCTCGGGCCGAAGAGCCCTTCCAGGCCTCAAGACGACCAGCCGCGACCTCCAGCCAGTCGACCGTCAGGCTGGGGGTGCGCAGAGCCTGCATATCCGGCCACAGGGCAGCAATCGCCTGGGCACCGACACGCTGAGGCCGGTGCAGCATCCGGTGAGCCGACCGGAGGCGAGCCTCGATGCTCAGGATGTGCTCGTCAAGAGTTCGGGGGGCATCGGCGGCAATCTCTGCACCCTCCGCCCTCCGACCTTCACGGTCAGCCTCGATGGCTTGGATGGCGGCCTGCGACTGCCCAGGGAAGAAGTCTGCAAAGACGCGAAGAAACGAAGAAGCTAGTCAAAAACCAGGAGTCGGCACGACTTAAATCGGCAGCTCGAAGAAAGAAAATAAAGAGGCTCACCATCAACGATGTCTTCAATCTCATGGAAGCCGGAGGACAGCAGCGCCTCCTTGTTAGACTAGGAGGAGCGCTCGCTTGCGAACTCGGCCAAGAGGGCGGTTTCCGTCTCCTCCGCCTCCCTCTGTGACTTCACAAGCAACTCCTTCTGCTCTACCAATTGAGTGGCCAGCAGATCGCGCTCCGTGGCGAGCTTGCTGCACTCCTCCTCTTTGGCGTGCAAAGCGGAGTTGGCGTTGCTCAGCTGCTGTTGAAGAGCAGCGTTGGCCCCTAAGAAGAAGAAAGCAAGAAGGCGTCAAGCCACCAGTAAAGAAGGCAGTCGGGGAGATCCGGCCCGACTGCTCAGCAGTCGGCCCGAATCTCGGGGACTATAGCCCGCGGGTGCGCCAGCGCGCCCCCGCGAAGAAGGAAAAGGACTTACTCCGGCTCTCCGACAGATCGGCGGGCCGCTTGACCAGCTCTTCAACGTTACTGTTGAAGGCAGTGACGCGGAGGTTGTGGTAATCCTGCGACGAACGTTTCAGACAAAAAGTTAATACCCAAAGTTCATCAATTGAAGTTCCGGGCTGCTTGCTCAGCAGCCAGCCCGAAACTCGGGGACTGCACCAAGTGGGTGCGCTGGCGCGCCCCCACAGAGAGGAATAAGAAAAACAAAGGCCAAAAGGAAAAACATACCCGGACGGCTTCCCGCGACACCAGGTACGCCTTGGTGCAATTCTGGAGAGTGTCGCCCTCGACACGAAGCTTCGCCTGGACGTCCAGAAGCGCCTGGTTCAGCGGCCCTGTGCCGCCTCCTCGCACCCACCCAATGGGTGCGGCGCTCGTCGCCTCGGCGTCTGGGATCGCCGAGCTGGTGGTGCCGGCTTCCAGGGGGCGGGGCGCCGAAGTCGCCTTCTCAAGACGGCAGTGCGTTGGCGAGCCGACTTGAAGAAGTAGCCTCGCCACGGCCTCATCTTCGGTCGGCGGCACCGGAGGGCCCGCCGGCTGCCCGCCCTGCGCACCTTCAGACGGCGGCGGAGGCGGCGGCAGAACATTCACATCCGGCGTAGAGGGGTCGCTGCCCTCCCCCTCCACGCAGGGCTTCTCCCCGCCAGCTTCCCAGTCTGCCCCGTGAACTCCGGAGGCGGCGGCGCAGAGTTCAACGGGGTGACGAGCACTGCCGACTGGCGGCGTGCGGCTTCCTCAGCCAGCTGCTTCGCCGCGTCGGCGGCTTTGGCCTCCGCTAGTTTTTTCTTAGCGAAGGCCTCCGCCCTGTCGGCCTCCGCCTTCTCCAGGCGGAGGGCCTCTTCTTCATTGCGCTTTTCCTGCGCATTCCGCTCCGTCGCCTCCCAGAGGTCAGCAGCGGGGTCAATCCGCCGAGTGGTGGCGAACGTCTCCGCTGACCCCATGACGGAGGCGGCGGTGACCCTCTCAAGAGAGAGGGGAGCCCTGAAGCAAGAGGGGCAAGCAGAGACTCTGACAAATCACGAAGAAAGAATAAAACTTTGAAGACAGAATACTTACGCGGAGACCAACGACGGCTTTTTCACTTCCTTACAGACGCGGATGGCCTTCGCGGCCGCCTCGTCCCGCCGGGTCGCCGCAGCCGAACCCTTGGGCTTCTTCAGCCGACTGCCGAACAAGGTCGGCACGGCCCTGCGCTTCTTCCCGCCGCCTGGAGCACCCGGCGTGGCAGAAGAACCCGCGCCAGGCTGGCTGGCTCCTGGGCAATGGCGAGGGGCGACTTCTCCCTCGGCGTCGTCGTCAGGCCAGTCGGCAAAAGTGGCCGAAGGCCTGAAGTCGCCCGCTGTTCCTCCTCCTCCCTCGGCATCATCTTCCAGAGCTGCCGCCCCCAGATCGGGGTCGTCGACGTTGCTCTCCGCCCAATCGGCGAGGAACTCGCGGGCCGGCCCCGAGGTGCCGGCTGGTGGGTGAAGGAGGGGATTCTAACCAAAGCCGATTGGTCAAAAGAAAACTCGGCAAGAAAAAGACAATCCAAAGAAAGAAAAGAAAGGCGACTCACCATGGGTGGGGGGTTGGCGCGGGAATATGGCTCCTTGCCGAATCACTAGTCCTCCAGGAGCCTGCTGTCCGAGAGATAGTTCACCATGAAGGCCACCTCTTCATGAGGAATATCCTTGGTGCACATCCGACTCGGGTCGCGGTGCCCGCTCATCTGGCATATCATATGAGGGCGGCCTTCGAGTGGGAGAACTCGGCGCGAAACGAAGGCGGCCAGCAGATCCGGACCAGTCAGACCCTCTGACTGCGTCAGCACTCGGAGTCGCGTGATGTCGCCGGCTCCAGCAGGCGTCAGCGACTTGGCCCGGTACGACCAGTTGGGCAGTCGCCCAGCCGGCGGGCCGGCTTCGAAAGCCGGCAAGTTGACCCAGTCTCCCCTCACGGAGGCGTTCTTGACGTAGAAGTAGGATCTCTGCCACATCTTCACCGACTTGATCAGCGTCGGCCCCCGACCTTCGCACGACGATGAAAGCGCCGCACTGAGCCGGCACGCCCGCAGCCTGGGTGCCGAGCTTGGAGAAGAAGAACTCCCCCCAGAGCTCGAGGGTGGGGAGGACTCCGAGGAAGCCTTTGCACATGGCCACGAAGGCGGACAGCAGCACCACTGCGTTGGGGGTGAGGTGGTGCGGCTAGAGGCCTTGGAACTCCAGGAAGGACCGGAAGAAACTGCTCGCCGGCAGCCCCAGCCCGCGCAGGCAGTGCAAGCGGAAGATGACCTGCTCGCCCTCCCGCGGTGCGGGGGAAATCTCCCCCTTCGGTGCAAGACGCACCTGCACGTGATCCTCGTCGGGAAGCCGACGAGTCCGGCGGAGGAACTCAATGTGGTCTTCATGAACTTCGGAGCCGTCCCAGGTGCCGGAGCGCACTGGGGGAGGCGCGGCGGCGGAGGAAGAACTCATCGCAAGCTGTCGCCGCAGCGTTCGACGGAGCTTGGGCGTGCGGCAGAGCGAAGAAGAGAAGAGGAAGGAGGAGAGCGAGGAGCAGCAAGGAGGAAGAGAATGAGGAGTAGTGGGAGGGAGGGGCGCGCGTGCCCCACTCTTCCCCCTACTTATAGCCTCGTGGGCTGCGAAGCCGAGGGGGCAGACGTGGGGATTTACTGCGCCCACAACCCCACGACCCCCACGATCCACGATAAAGTTACTGCACGCAGTAACTCCGCGGGAATCCCAACCGTTCGCCGGGGCCGCAGCGGATCCGCTCGGGCGCCGAGGCGCGGTAGTGGCGGGCCCCGCCTATGGGCCTGTCCCGTCGCGCGCGTAGACTGGCAGGACGGCCTAGCCACGTGCCCTCGCGTGACAGGCCAAGAACGGGCGGCGGCCTGGAAGCTTAGCTAGCACACCACTTAAACCCCGCCGCGACGTTCAAAATACTAAGCGAATCGGAATTGAGTGAGTCCAAGTTGAGCAAATCCGACTCCTTCTAGTCGGCCCGGCAGAAGTCAATCAAAGACCATGTGTTGAGCACCCGGAAAGAGAAACTGCTGAGGCTACTCGGCCGATCGTCCGCGGCGCCTCACCAGCTTTGGGGACTATTGTCGGAGTAATGGGCCATGTGTAGGCCAACCCGAGTCCCATGACCTTTCAAGACATCGGGGCAGGCTGCGCCCCTCGAGACCCCAGGACAAAGAGCCGCCTCCTGAGGAGTCGACGGCAAGGCGGCCGACTGCCCGCTCACGACCGAGTCCTAGGGACGACTTCCAGAGAAGCCGGCTTTGGGGAGTCGGCCTGCGACTCCAACAAACCCCATGACCTCATCAAAGGGGACGAGGCAGGGGCGTGGCTACAGCAAAACCCACCCCCGCCCCTCACCAAGGGCAGGCATGGCCACAGCACGCCGTACCGCGGAAGATCTCCGTGCGGCGTGGCACTGTTGCCATGCCGGTCCTGACATCAGCACCGTAGGGCCGAATCCTGCACCCATGATGGCTTGTCTGTACGGCCTGGAAGCAGCAGGGCCCGCCAGTCAGTGAGACCTCGGGAGACAGCGGGAGAACCACCAGTCGGACCCGTCGGGAGTCGGCCCAGGGGAGTCGGCCGAGCCCTCCCCCGGGGCCCACGCGCCATTAATCAAGATGTGATGGGGAGAGGCAACAGTGATTGCCCGCTGGGCGGCGGGGCTGTTGCCATGACCTCGTAATCAAGCCCGCGTCATCAGAAGCACGGCTACAGTAAGCAGCAGCCGGCAAGACCCACCAGCGGCGGACGCGGGCTGTCAGCTCCGTACCCGGATAATCGGCGGGGCCCGCCAGTCGGCGGGCCCCAGCGGTCGGCAAAGAAGACGGAGGCCAGAGACACTGACGGCTGGGCCCGCGCCCAGCCGGATTACCATTGTACCCCTGGGGGTAGGCTTATATTAACCCCCCAGGGCACCCATGCAAAGGGTGGGAACCCATTAGCTCTAGACCAGATCATATAGAAGGGAGAGAGCTAGCCTTGCCCTCTCCTACCACGAGAAAACAGCTCAAGGAGCAACCATGTAAGCACTTTGCCATAGTGATCATGCGGAGACCCCGCAGAGTAGCAGTAGGGGTATTATCTCCCCGGAGAGCCCCGAAGCTGGGTAAGATTCGCCGGCGTGCATGTCTTCGCCTCATCCCGTTTCCAGGCACCGGCGACGTTCTACTTGCCCCCACCATGATAAGCCATCCGTTGGCATATGTCGCACCAAACCCCCGACAATAATCGCAGTAGTTCTCCCGGTGCCGCCTTAGCCGATAGAGTGGAACGTAAGGTAGCCAAACACAGGAGCCGGGCAAACCCAACATTTAACCAAAGAAATGATTCGGAGCTGATGCATATAAGGCCAAAATCGCGACGCCGAACACTCCCTAAGGTATTCGGTCTTTATAGTATATGTCGGGCTGAGCAATGCCCTTAATAATATACCCTGAGTGTCCAGGTACGTGCAATATTCTGACGTGGTGAAATGCCAATAACGTCAGCATCCTTCTCGATTGTAGTGAGTATCTAGAGGATGTGAACAACAAGAGACAGTAAAAAAGGTTTACGCAGGGTCTTAATCTGAAAAAGAAACCTTTGAGCGGGTCCCTGCTGCACGTCTGCGCCTGTGTCTCCGTTGTGCTGTGTCCTGGACGGGTGTAGCACGATTGTTATCTGTAAAAGAGAAGAACTTAGGTGAAAGTTGTCGTGCCAAAACAAATTGGTTATTCTAGATAAACCATTAAAATTCAAGATAAGTCAAGTTGAGCCGAACTAGCCCTGATTACACGCGTGAAGCCCCTGGTACTGTCTATGAGGGTTTAACCATCAAACCAATCTCAGGTATATCTAGTGATGTGCCGGACTCGTCTAACCGTGTCCGCAGTCTTGACGACCTGTCATTTATTTTGGATGGTGAGGCTGTCTAGTGCTCGGCTGTTAAAGCCGCCGCACATTCTTCCGCACGTAGAGAACACTCAATATTTCCACTAACTGTTATGGTGCCCCGTGGACCAGGCATCTTAATCTTAAGAGAAGCGTAATGTGGTACCGCATTAAAACGAGCGAAAGCTGTTCTTCCGAGTAATGCTTGATAGCCGCTTCGGAATGGAGCAATGTCGAAGTTTAACTTCTCACTTCGGTAGTTGTCGGACGAACCGAATACAACCTCTAGTATTAGAGAGCCCGTGGAGCGGGCCTCTGGGCCTGGTATTATTCCCTTGAAGGTAGTATTACTGTGCCGTATTTTTGTCGGGTCTATCCCCATTTTGCGGACTGTGTCCTGATATATCAGATTTAGATCACTGCCGCCATCCATAAGGACTCCTGTGAGATGATATCCATTTATTATTGGGTCTACCACCAAGGCAACCAATCCTTCATGATGGATGCTTGTCGGGTGATCCCTGCGATCGAAAGTGATCGGGCAGGCCAACCAGGGGTTGAACTTAGGGGTGACGGGCTCTACAGCGCAAGTGTCTCAGAGTGCATGTTTGCTTCTCCTCTTTGTCACGTGGATCATGTTTACTGTTTTAACCTCTGGTGGGAATTTTTTCTGTCCCCCAGTGCTTTGCTGGCGAGGCTCGTCCTCATCTTCACTTGGTGTCTCCGCCCCCCTGTGTTCGGCGTTTAGCTTACCAGCCTGCTTGAAGACCTAGCATTCTCTGTGGGTGTGATTTGCAGGTTTATCGGGGGTGCCATGAATCTGACATAGTTTGTCTAGAATCTTATTTAGGCTGGCTGGTCCATCTCTGCTGCCTTTGAAAGGCTTTTTCCACTGACCTGGTCGAGATCCCCTGAATCCGGCGTTAACCGCCGTATTATCTGGGTCGTCTTCTTTATTTCGACGCTTGCTTTTACTGCGTCCATTTCCATCCCTGACTTTGGATGTGCTTGGGTCGCTGGTGCTACTGCGGGCTAACCAGCTATCTTTGCCCCCGCAAAAGCGGGTCATGTGGCTTGTTAGGGCTGCCATTGTTCTTGGTTTTTCTTGGCCGAGGTGTCTGGCGAGCCATTCGTCTCGGACGATGTGTTTGAAAGCTGCTAAGGCCTCGGAGTCCGGGCAGTCGACGATTTGGTTCTTCTTAGTGAGAAACCTGTTCCAAAGCTTTCCGGCTGACTCTCCGGGCTGTTGAATTATATGACTTAAGTCGTCTGCATCCGAAGGTCGGACATAGGTCCCTTGAAAATTAGCCCGAAAAGCATCCTCGAGCTCCACCCAACTTCCAATTGAGTTTTCGGGGAGGCTTTTCAGCCAATGTCGAGCTGGTTCTTTAAGCTTGAGGGGCAAGTACTTGATGACATGGAGATCCTCTCCGCGAGCCATATGGATATGGAGGATAAAGTCCTCAATCCAGACCCCAGGGTCTGTGGTCCTGTCGTACACCTCTATGTTCACTGGTTTGAATCCTTCTGGAAATTCGTGGTCCAGCACCTCATCGGTAAAACACAGGGGTGTGCGGCACCCCTGTATTTGGATGTATCATGGCATTCAGACGGTTGTAGTATTCGATTTTGATTTTGTGCCGGAGCGTGCTTCCTAGATCCATAGATGGATCTGGTCATACTGGATTTTTGGCGCAAGTCCTCACGTAGATCATGTGTTGACTTATGTGCGGCCTTGTTAGCCGCTCTATCGTGGCCACAAGGTGGTTAATCCGGCTGGTTGGCCGTTTCATTTTTCGGCTGTGTGGGCTCTACGGCCTCATCGTCAAATTCAGGTAAGAGCTTGCGCTTTGGATAGCTCTTTGTGTGGTAACTTCCACCATACTTTCTTCGGTTGTCGAGCACTTTGTTCCACCTGCTGTTGAGCATATTTTTTGCGGCCTTAAGCCTTTGCTTCTGCTTCTTCAGACTCCTGACTAAGGCAATAAGCCTTCTACGGAGGTTCTCTTGTTCCAAGTGCGTTTCCGGGATGTTGTGTGCATCTTCGTCCGAACTGTTTTCTTCCCCAGAGAGGGGTTGATGAGGTTTATCCTCGGTGTTGCCGTGTTCGGACATTGGATCTGTACTATGTTCACCGTTTGCAGTTTCATCGTGCTCTGCCACTGGGTCAATGTGGTCATCGTTTCCTCTGGAGTCGACTGGAGTGTTATTTTATCTTGCGATGTTGTCACTGTTTTTGCTATGGCGGGACTTAGAGCGGCGCCGCTGATGTTGGCGCTTGGTTTGCTTCTTGGAAGGGGTCGTCCTCCGCTGTCTCGTCGCCATTGCCTCCTTTGGGTGTATCCACCATGTATATGTCATGTGATGAAGTGGCTGTCCAGCGCCTTGTTGGCACTTGTTCCTGTTCGTCTCCTGCATCGTCGTCCATACCCTTGATGTCTTTGGAGTCGAAGTCGAGCATGTCGGTTAAATCATCGACAGTGGCTACTAAGTGGGTGGTGGGTGGGGAGCGAATTTCTTCGTCGTCCGCATCCCGTTCTAGCCATACATAGTTCGGCCAAGGTTCTCCTGACAAGGAGAGAGATCTTAATGAATTTAGCACATCGCCGGAAGGCGAGTGCTAAAAGATATCCACGGAGGTAGACTCCATGATCGGTGCCCGATCGGATTCGATGGGCGCGGATGCAGGAGGTTCGGAGCCCGTGGCCGGGGACGAGTCCAATAGTTCGGCAACACGGCTCTTGTAAGGGGTGAAGTCAGTATCCGGCTCTATCACCACTGAGAGTGCGGCCTCCATGGCGGGGTCTATCTGTTGGATTTCGGGTTCCGGCAGACCCTTGAGGTTTGAACACTGGGGTGCGCGCGGAGATTTCGCCTCCTACCTGCCTGCACCCCTCCGCCTTGCTAGGATCTAAACTATGGAAAGAACAACACAAGAGGTGCAGGGTTTATACTGGTTCGGGCCACCGTTGTGGTGTAATACCCTACTCCAGTGTGTGGTGTAGTGGATTGCCTCTTGGGCTGATGATGATGAATAATACAAGGAAGAACAGCCTCGCGAGGGTCTGTTCTTGGCTGGGGCGATGAACTGCTGGGAGGAGCTCAGTCACCTTTCTCTCTCTCTCTCTTTCTCCCTGCATCGTCCCTTTTCCATCTCTCTCCCTCTCTACCCCCCTTTGCTCTGTGGGTGGCTGGTCCTATTTATAGAGGCCCTGGTCCTCTTCCCAAATATCGAGCGGGAAGGGAGCCAACAATGGCGGGCTAATTTGAAGGGGGACAGCTAGTACTAGCTATCCTGACAAAAGTAGTCTTCGCCTGCGCAAAGCTCTGGTGATGACGCCGTCTTGGGCTCCACGGTGACCTCCGTCTCGTAGTCCTCCTGGTCTTGGTCTCGTTGCACCGAAATGGCAACCTTTGCCTGATGCCTCGGTACTCCGCGGCTGCGCTTGCCCCCTTTGCACCAAAGAGGAAGGGAGGACACTGTGCGGGCTGGCACCCGCCTGGCGCCCCCGGTCGTCATGGCTTGCGTCACGGGCACCTCGTGAGATACCCTGCCTTGATCTCTCCGCCTCCTCGTGAGCCAGCCTGACGAGGCCGCGCCTGAGGAAGCTCCGCGTCGTCCGCCCCGCGAGGCTTGGTCCCTCGCGAGGGTCTTGGGTTTGTGTTGGTGAAGATGGGACGCGCTGGGCCCCCCTTTGAGCCATGCCGCAGGCCGCAGGCAGGCAAGTCTGGGGACCCCCGTTCCCAGAACGCCGACAGTAGCCCCCGGGCCCAAGGCGCGCCCGGACTTGGCCGTGCAGGGAGGCGAAAGGGCAAGAGCGAAGCGCCGCGGGCCCTAACAGCCTGCGGCCTCGGGCGCCGTGTGGCGGTTGATTGGACGTGGGCGGCACTGTTCCCCGACGCCCTCCTTATTTTGTGCCATGCTAGGCGGACCCGTAGTCGTACACAGTCGTTATCCTGTTTGGTTGCTCGACCGCCCTCTGTCCTTCTTCCGCTCGAACTCTGGTTTCTGTTTTCAACTCGATCATGAACCTTTCCCCCCCTCCCATCGCCATGGCTCCGACGAAGAAGGGAAGAGGGGAGAAACCCGTGTCTCCGCCTTGCCCGCCGCCGTTGGCGTCCCCCGCCGAGGGCTTGGGCAAGGTCAGCTTGGCTCTGGCCACCATCTTCAATGAATGCGGGAGGACGACGGCCTGGCCCGCGTCCCACTTCTCCATCGGCAGGATAGCCACCGAGGTCCCGTATTTTGCCGACGCCCTGTGGGCGGGTCTGGTTCCTCCCTTTTCTGATTTCTTCAATGTCGTGCTCTCCCATTATCAGATCCACATGATGCATCTGGGTCCTGAATCCATCACTCTCCTTTCGGTCTTCGCCTTTGTTTGCGAGGCTATGATGGGCATCCTTCCTTCGGTTGCCTTGCTGCGCCACTTCTTCTCGCTGCACCTTGTTGACCCTACCCAATGCTGGGCGTGTGTGAGCTTGGTTGCCGCACCTGAGACGGCGGCCTCTGGGATTGACTTCAAGCTCCCTCTGCCCGCGGCTGGGTTCCGCGAGCGGTGGCTGTATGTGGATGCTGGGGTGCCCAGCCCCCTACTGTCGGAGCCAACTTCGCCTGCTGTCCCCAATTCGGGCTGGGGCCAGGAGACGCTTGAGAGCCCCCGGCTCGTCTTCGTCTGGCACCGCTTCGCGTTCTTGAGGTCTCTTGGCGCGACAGCGCCCAAGGTGGTGAAGGAGTTCCTGCTATGCCGCATCGCTCCTCTCCAGCGCCACTCCCGCCGGATGTGGGCCTTCAGCGGGCGTGATGATCGTATGAGGCTCTAGGAAGAGGACCTGATGCCTGAAGTGCTGAGGATGGTGCTCTTGACCCTGACGGGGGACCCCAACCCTGACAGTATCCAGCAGGGAGGGGCCTTGTTGTACCTCTGCCAGAGCGGGGGCGATTTTGTGAGACAGATGCCTATCTTCGATGAGTGGGGGCCGCACCCCGCCGGCCTTCAGGGGCCTCGTGAGAACCCAGTGGTGGTGACTGCCCTTCCACTCGGCCCAGGCGACTCTTCCTCAAGTGGCGGAGTAGGGAGGCACGAGGCGCCAGAGGCCGAGGGGGCTCCCAGCGGGGTGACAGCGCCGGGCGAGGCTCGTGAGGAAGCAGTTATCGGGGCCCGTGCCGCCGAGGCTGAGGGTGACAAGCAACTGCCCTCTGCGCCTTCGACCGAGGCCACCAAGGCTCCGGCGGCTTCTCTTGGCGAGGCGATTGGCGGCACACGCCAGGCAGGCGCCCCTGACGCGGATCGCCTTGACGCTCCATCTTCGTCGCAGGTTGATCCCTGCGCCCGACTCTTAGGCCGCTTCCACGTGGACTTTCAGGCCCTCCGGAAGAGAAGGGAGGCCCTGGGCGACGATTACCCTTGTTGCCTGCTAAAGCGTAGGAAGTACTTCGCCACTGATGAGTAAGCCTTCTCCTTTCCCAGCTCCCGATCCTTCTGTTCCTCCTACTGACTCTTGCTCCGTAGGCCCCTTCCAGCCGAGCTTGCGGAGACGGTTGAGGAGCCGTCCCTCTTGGCTTCGCCCCCTCCACCGTCCTCAAGCGCTCCAAGCAGTGGAGCCCTTGCGGTGAGGGCGACTGACGAGGTGAACCGTCCCGAGGCGTATCATGGCCCCGCGCACCTCGCGATGCTTCGCGGGCCTTCTCGTGGCATAGCCAGCCTGCCGTGGGCTTCTCGCCTGGTCGTGGACTGCGATCGGCTGAGGCGCTTCCTGCGCTCTTCACCTGGGGACGAGATGGCCCCCGGCCAGGCTTCTGACGCGGCGTGCCCGGCCGTCGCGAGGGTGCCAGCCCCCAGCCCCCAGCCCGGAGGGGGAGTGCTGGCTCGCGGCCCCCGGCGCTTGCTTGGGGCAGATGATGGTGTGGAGGACGTGCTCGAGCATGCTCGGGAGCATCACGCCCTCCACCAAGGATTCCTTCGAAGGGCGGCTGACGCGGTAAGCCTCCTTGGAGAGGAGCTTGCCGATGAAGACGCGTGCCTTGAGGCCAAGGGCCTGCGCCTGGCTGTAGAGAGGCGCGAGCTGGAGGGCGCCATCGCCCTTGCACGCCGTCAGCGATCTTGACGACGCAGAGGCCAAGGCGTCACTGGTGGCCTCTCATGAGGCCCGATCTTGGGCCGCTGAGGAGGCTCGGGAAGCTGATCGGCAGCGGAGGAGCGGGCTCGGGACCTCCTGGCCTGGAGCCACTCACTTGAGGAGCAGGTGGAGCTGCGCGAGGCAGCTCTCGCGTCAATGAAGGTGGCCTCCGGCGACTTAGCAGAGCTCCAGAAGCGTGAGGAGGCGCTGACGCTGGAAGCCGCCGAACGCACCCGTGAGTACGAGCGTCTGGAGACGAGGGAGCGCTTGGTGACGCAGGCGGAGGATGATGTTGCCGCGCGGGAAGCCCGTGTTCTGGAGGAGGTCGGACGCCGAGTGGCGATGGCGCATTTGAACCTCGAGCACGAGTTCGATGAGAAGCTGGGGTTGATCCGGGCCGAAGCTGAAGGCAGGACTGCTGCCTTGAGGGCCAAGCTGGAGGAGGCGACGCGGCGGGCCGACGCTTTCCGGGCTGCTCTTGAGGTGGCGCAAGGTGAGTTAACCGCTTCCCAGGCCGAGGTGCTCCTTCTCCGCCAGCAGGTGGAAGAGGCTGATGTCATCACGGGCCAGAACGCGGACGAGATCCGTCAGCGGCAGATCCTGGAGCATGAGCACGGCCCCATGCTTGCCACGCTCCGGGAGAGAGCCAACACAGCCTTGGGCAACATCTGCGAGGTGGCTGTTGGCGAGCCGCACGCAGTCAACTATGCTGGCAATCTTTAGTTCTTCACCGACGTGGTGACGCAGCTGGAGGCGCGGTCGGTCAGGGCTGACAGGTTGGTGGAGGAGAGGAGCCGCGGCCTGCTTGGGCGCGCCTTTTCTCGCGTCTTCAGCCACCTCCAGGACATGGATCCCCACTTCGATTTTGACGCCGCCATCGCCCCAGTCCCCGAGGCCGTCCGAGGCGACCTGGCGCACTGGGTGGAGGACAACGTGGACACTCTTATCAGGGCCTTCGCTTCATACAATGACGACGCGATCGTGGTGGCCGACGAGGGTAGCGTGATGAACGGCCCTGACACCGCTGGCGGCGGCGCGGACAGCGATGGCGAGTTCAGCGACGCCAGCAACGGCTCGGGTGGTGCTCTTGAGAATGCATTGGGGGATTCATCCGACTGATTGTGCATCGCTCCTACTTCCTTACCCTGCATGAATAGAACTCAGGTTTTGGCCTGATTGCAGTGAGAGCATTTTGGAGGGGGAGCCCCTTATGTAAAACTTGTGTTCATCGCATTAGTAGACGCTACATCGACCATGCGCCCGCGCCAAGTGGTTGGCCCAAGCGACGCGCTGGTCGGCTAATTTACCTTTGTCCCATGCTGGCCCTGAGGCAGCCCGCGAGGGGTTGTGGTGTTTCGAGTGTTCCCTGATTGGGTTTGTAGGATCTGCAGTAAAACACCCTCCTGAGAGGTCACGTCAGCAGCAGTCTGGGCTGCGCGCAAGCTAGGCCTGACCCGGCTCGCGAGGGGCTCGGGAGGGGAGGAAGCTGAGGCGATGCGGTAACCAAAACGCAAGAAATTGCTCGAACGAGACTAAGCACCCCTTCCCCGAACACATGCAAATCTCAAATTCGAATCCAACTTGAATCCAACGGGGGAAAGCGGCAACCAAAGGGCAAAGCGACGAAAGAAAACAAAAGGCCGCATCTGGCACCTAGTCTAGTCTTGGACGTCTTCTAACCAGCGCGGAGCTAAGTGCTGCCACTGGGCGTGGGAGGGAGCCCCAGGGCCTGAGGCCGGCACCCTGAGACTCCGGGGCGTGTACAGCCCCACTCATTATTACGTGAGAGTGTCACAGGGCGGCGAGCTTCACAGGCACTGGGCCTTCTTCACAGGTACTGGCCTTGCTTCATATCGCCAGATGAGGGCCCCGCCTTGCGCCACACTCTAGTGCCATCAACGACGACCGGAAACCAGGACGCCGCCGATGGGGTAGAGCGGTCGCCAGCGGTTCCCCCGACGACCACGGGTCCTCCGCCGGGGGCAGGCCCTGAGGCACCTCCCCCGCGGAGGGCCTACCTCCTGAGAGCACCTTGCTCCGAACGTCGCGGTGGTGATGCCGGATCCCGACCTCTCTCCTGCAGCCCCCCGCGCCCTCCTCCCGAGAGGCAGGAGACTGTGGGAGCGGGGCAGCTACTCGCTGTGGCGACCTGCACCTCCTGTGATCCATGGTTAGCGTATGCCTGCTCCTGAAAAATTAGCGGTACCCGATAATCGTTGGCGCCATCGTGGCCAGTGGGACCGTCATGGGGCCACCGGAAAGGCTCAGCTTCTGGCGCCTCGTCCCCCCAGCTTGGGCTGAGGAGCGAGCCTTGTTCGCTCTCATGTGGGTGTCCTCGGTCCATCATGAGGGGCATGTATTCCTCCGGCGCCGTCATCCCGAATGCCATGCCGTAATGCCCCGCATGCCACGCGGTCCTGCCTGACGCGCCCACCATGGGGTGGCAGCACGGATGTCCACTGGGGTCGCGGGTCGCGTCGAGTCCTTCTTTTTCGTGGACCGGGAGCGGGGGCAGTGCCGCCGCTGGTCCGGCGCTGGCGTTGGAGTAGCCTTGGAACCCGCGGGCGCGAGCAAAGCCCCCACGCGGGCCGCCCTGGGCCCGAGATGGGAGTTGGGTGGAGAAGGGGTGAGCCCCCGAGGCGGCGAAGCCCAGGAGCTCCGCCACTCGCTCCAGCAGTATGTCGTGTCCGCCCTCCAGTAGCCTGCACTGCAGCAGCTCTTGGGCCACTGTGAGCGCGGCCTTCGAGTTCGCCTGCTCCCTGCGGGTGTACGGTGTTGTGGTCGCGGCATGATTGGAGGCCCTTGCTGCCGACCGCGCCTGCCGCGGTGTGAGAGCTGTCGGAGCCTGTCCGCGTCGCCCGCGGCCCGCAGCGCCCTGCGGACCGGGAGTTGCCTGGGGCACGGGGTCGCCCGAGGCAAGCGGCTCTGCGCGGGCAGGCCACGCCACCCACGGATCTGAGTTGCCCGCCTGGTCGCCGGACATGGTGATGACGACGCGACGGGGCGCGAAGCGGTTGAAGGTGGATTCCTGCGCACCCCTACCTGGCGCGCCAAATGTCAGATTCCGGGTTCCGGCAGACCCTTGAGGTTCGAACACTGGGGTGCGCGTGGAGATTTCACCTCCTACCTGCCTGCACCCCTCCGCCTTGCTAGGATCTAAACTATGGAAAGAACAACACAAGAGACGCAGGGTTTATACTGGTTCGGGCCACCGTTGTGGTGTAATACCCTACTCTAGTGTGTGGTGTAGTGGATTGCCTCTTGGGCTAATGATGATGAACAATACAAGGAAGAACAGCCTCGCGAGGGCCTGTTCTTGGCTGGGGCGATGAACTGCTGGGAGGAGCACAGTCACCTTTCTCTCTCTCTCTCTCTCTTTCTCCCTGCTTCGTCCCTTTTCCGTCTCTCTCCCTCTCTACCCCCCTTTGCTCTGTGGGTGGCTGGTCCTATTTATAGAGGCCCTGGTCCTCTTCCCAAATATCGAGCGGGAAGGGAGCCAACAATGGCGGGCTAATTTGAAGGGGGACAGCTAGTACTAGCTATCCTGACAAAAGTAGTCTTCGCCTGCGCAAAGCTTTGGTGATGACGCCGTCTTGGGCTCCACGGTGACCTCCGTCTCGTAGTCGTGCTGGTCTTGGTCTCGTTGCACCGAAATGGCAACCTTTGCCTGATGCCTCGGTACTCCGCGGCTGCGCTTGCCCCCTTTGCACCAAAGAGGAAGGGAGGACACTGCGCGGGCTGGCACCCGCCTAGCGCCCCCGGTCGTCATGGCTTGCATCACGGGCACCTCGTGAGGTACCCCACCTTGATCTCTCCACCTCCTCGTGAGCCAGCCCAACGAGGCGGCGCCTGAGGAAGCTCTGCGTCGTCCGCCCCGCGAGGCTTGGCCCCTCGCGAGGGTCTTGGGTTTGTGTTGGTGAAGATGGGCCGCGCTGGGCCCCCCTTTGAGCCACGCCGCAGGCCACAGGCAGGCAAGTCTGGGGACCCCCGTTCCCAGAACACCGACACTATCCACCCGTCCTCGGATGGCGCAATTTGCTCCGGATTGAAGGCCGAAGTAGTTGCAGGTGTGATCTCCCGAACACTGTCCGATGGCAGAGCTGAATCATGCTTGTCGTGATCGTGCGGCGCACCTGACATGGGCTCGAATCCGTCGAAGATCAAGTCTCCACGGATATCGATAAGGTAATTCAAGTTTCCGAACCTGACCTGATGGCCAGGGGCGTAGCTCTCGATCTGCTCCAAATGGCCAAGCAAGTTGGCCCGCAGTGCGAAGCCGCCGAATACGAAGATCTGTCCGGGTAGGAAAACCTCACCCTGGACCGCATCATTACCGATGATCGAAGGAGCCATCAAGCCTTGCGGTGACGGCACAGTGGAACTCTCAATGAAAGGACCAATGTCGGTGTCAAAACCAGTGGATCTCGGGTAGGGGGTCCCGAACTGTGCGTCTAAGGCGGATGGTTACAGGAGGCAGGGGACACGATGTTTACCCAGGTTCGGGCCCTCTCGATGGAGGTAATACCCTACGTCTTGCTTGATTGATCTTAATGATATGAGTATTACAAGAGTTGATCTACCACGAGATCATAGAGGCTAAACCCTAGAAGCTAGCCTATGGTATGATTGTTGTTGCCCTACGGACTAAACCCTCCGGTTTATATAGACACTGGAGGGGGCTAGGGTTACACAAAGTCGGTTACAAGGGAGGAGATCTACATATCCGTATTGCCAAGCTTTCCTTCCACGCCAAGGAGAGTCCCATTTGGACACGGGACGAAGTCCTCAATCTTGTATCTTCATAGTCCAACAGTCCGGCCAAAGGATATAGTCCGGCTGTCCGGAGACCCCCTAATCCAGGACTCCCTCAATCGTGGATTCACAAGAACCAACTTGGTTTAAGGCTCGCAGGAGGTGCTAAACATTCCTCCGCCTAGGTCGGTGTCAAAACCGGCGGATCTCGGGTAGGGGGTCCCGAACTGTGCATCTAGGCGGATGGTAACAGGAGGCAGGGGACACAATGTTTTACACAGGTTCGGGCCCTCTTGATGGAGGTAAAACCCTACGTCCTGCTTGATTAATATTGATGATATGGGTAGTACAAGAGTAGATCTACCACGAGATCAGAGAGGCTAAACCCTAGAATCTAGCCTATGGTATGATTGTTGTTCGTCCTATGGACTAAAACCCTCCGATTTATATAGACACCGGAGAGGGCTAGGGATACACAGAGTCGGTTACAATGGTAGGAGATCTACATATCCGTATCGCAGGCTTGCCTTCCATGCCAAGGTGTCGGGACCCCGATCCTAGGTCACACCGATCTAGCATGTAACACTTCGTATCACTTTGCGGCCTCACACACAGTATTCCCATGGGTGCCACCTTACCTGGCCCGGGACCGTTTGCGCCTTTTGGCTCACGTGTATGATAGTGTCGCTAGCATCTATATGACAGAGAACCCGGGCCGACATGACTAGTCGTGAACCCAAAGTAGCACTAACTTACGGGGACAGGCATACATGAATCAACCTCGAGCATGTCGGTCAACAGCGTATGAATCCGGGCTATAGCACTGGGCTAACAGGACTCCGGGAACCCGGGCTGTAGCAGGCTAGGCAGGACTCCGGATGTTACCGCGTGACATTTCCCCGAAGGGACAGACACAGGAATGAAGTGAATCACATGCCGGCCAGTCAAGTGTTCCGGAGCAGTAGTGCTGGGCTAGCAGGACTCCGGTGAACCGGGCTGTAGTGGACTACTATGGCACATGGAAGCACAAGACTACATTTCCCCATAAGAGAGGCTACCAGAGGTAAACAACTAGGTTGACGGATCCCACACATAGCAATACACGTTACACGTACGCATAACATGCAAGTATGTGCTGTACAACATGGCATCACAACATAACTCAAACTCATATAGATAAAGGCCCAGAAGAGCCACATAGCATCAATACAAACAGGGGTCTCATGACCCATCATTCAGAGCATACAAGCAATGGAAGCATTACATGTCTGAGTATAGACAACTACAAGCCCGTCCCGTCGGACACCACCTGGTAGACAAGTAGCACTACCTACAAACGCCAGAAACTAGTTGCAACTCCTAGATAGAGATCAAGTGGATTAATAAGCCGAGAGGGGCCGGATAACCGGAACCCAATGTGTGGTAGTAACTGGACTTGGATAACATACACAGAACTCAGTTCTTAGGGACGGCTCAAATGAGACAACCCACCATGTACTCCTATATGGCCTCTCATCGCTACCTTTACCAAAACGTGTTCACACACTTAGCCTTTACCGGTAGGACATGTTCACCACTCCGATTCATTCCCGATGAATCAGACCTGACACAACTCTAAGCATAGCTAGCATAAAGAAAACAAGCATGGATGAGCAGGCACATCAAGGCTCAAGCAACTCCTAGTCATGCTAGTGGGTTTCAACTATTTACTGTGGCAATGACAGGTCATGCAGAGGAATGGGTTCAACTACCGCAGCAGAAAGTAGCAGTTTGAATCAACCTCGAGCATGTCGGTCAACAGCTTATGAATCCGGGCTGTAGCACTGGGCTAACAGGACTCCGGGAACCCGGGCTGTAGCAGGCTAGGCAGGACTCCGGATGTTACCGCGTGACATTTCCCCGAAGGGACAGACACAGGAACGAAGTGAATCACATGCCGGCCAGTCAAGTGTTCCGGAGCAGTAGTGCTGGGCTAGCAGGACTCCGGTGAACCGGCTGTAGTGGACTACTATGGCACATGGAAGCACAAGCCTACATTTCCCCACAAGAGAGGCTACCAGAGGTAAATAACTAGGTTGACGGATACCACACATAGCAATACACGTTACACGTACGCATAACATGCAAGTATGTGTTGTACAACATGGCATCATAACATAACTCAAACTCATATAGATAAAGGCCCAGAAGAGCCACATAGCATCAATACAAACAGGGGTCTCATGACCCATCATTCAGAGCATACAAGCAACGGAAGCATTACATGTCTGAGTACAGACAACTACATAAGGAAAAGACTAAGAAGCCTGACTATACACGACCCTCCCAAGGGTACAAGATCGTAGCTGGGATACAAGCTACTCGTCGAAGTCACTAGCGTAACCAACTGCAAAACATAAATAAGCAAACGTGAGTACAAAGGTACTCAGCAAGTCTTACATCAGAACTATCTACATATGCAACATTATCAACAAAGGGGGTGGTGGAGTTAACAGCAGCAAGCCAGCTTTAACTCAGTGGCTAGCCTATACTACGAGTATCAGAAACTTCTTTGAGGTGAGAAGACGCACACGAGTCCACATATTCACCATATCAATACTCCACTATGGATCCGTTCCCGTCTCCCTACGAGAAGGCCATCCATAGCACTCACGCTTATCTTGCGGATTTTAGAGTATCCACTTCAAGTTGTCTATGTACTACATAAGTCCTCCAAGTTTCCATATCCGAGGAAACGGCTATTCGAATAGATAATATTGACCCTGCAGGGGTGTACTTCTTCACACACGCTCTCGCCACTTATAGCCCTCTACACGTCATGTACCTCGACAACCTTCAAGCGGAAGCCGGGCGAGGGTGTCGGCCACGACCTGACTAACCACACAAGTCTCTCGTCCAGGTTTATCGCCTATTCGGGTTCCATCCGCAAGGAGATCCGGCCGGGGTGTCACTCACGGCCCCAAACGATGTGTGCAGGGTTCCCAAGCCCACCATCTGGGTGCCACTTAGTACACCGTGCCACGGTGCCTAGTCTGTCCCAAGTCCGTCCCGTCGGACACCACCTGGTAGACAAGTAGCACTACCTACAAACGCCAGAAACTAGTTGCAACTCCTGGACAGAGATCAAGTGGATTAATAAGCCGAGAGGGGCCGGGTAACCGGAACCCAATGTGTGGTAGTAACTGGACTTGGATAACATACACAGAACTCAGTGCTTAGGGACGGCTCAAATGAGACAACCCACCATGTACTCCTACATGGCCTCTCATCGCTACCTTTACCAAAACGTGTTCACACACTTAGCCTTTACCGGTAGGACATGTTCACCACTCCGATTCATTCCCGATGAATCAGACCTGACACAACTCTAAGCATAGCTGGCATAAAGAAAACAAGCATGGATGAGCAGGCACATCAAGGCTCATGCAACTCCTACTCATGCTAGTGGGTTTCAACTATTTACTGTGGCAATGACAGGTCATGCAGAGGAATGGGTTCAACTACCGCAGCAGAAAGTAGCAGTTTGAATCATTGTTGTCCTAATGCAGTATAAGGAGCAGGAGCGAGAGAGTGGGATTTATCGAGATGCTCAAGGGGGTTTGCTTGCCTGATAGATCCACGAAGAAGCACTGCTCCTCAGACAGGTACTCGGGACACCTTCCAGAGTAGAACCTATCGAGAGGAGACGGTGCCGACAATCTATAAACAACCATATGAACAATATGATGCATGAAGATGACATTTCAAAGATGCTATGATTCTCCCTAATGCATCTAGCATCAATTTGGTTGAAGCCCATATGTACCAAGGGTTCATATGCAAACCCCAAATTAAATATATAACATGCCATTATTATGTTTTCACTTATACAGCAAGTATAAGTTGGTTTTTCATGCATGAAACTGGCATAAATGGATTCCTTGCATTTTTCTGATAATTTTTCATATATAATTTATTTGATTTGGAGTTACGGTTGAATTACTATGAATTTTAGAAGTTTTAACTATTTTCTGAAATTCTCTGAATTATTTAAAATCCAGAAAAACAATTACTGCGTCAGCGTGATGTCACAGAGGCGTCAGTAGGGCTGACCAGGTCAAACCTGACGTGTGGGGGCCACACGTCAGTGACACTGGGGTTAACCCCGGGTCAAACCCGCACTGACCAGGGTTTGACTTGGCTCTGGGGCCCACTATCAGTCTCAGGGGGGGATTAGGCTGCGGAATTAGCGCTAATTAAGCTGCCACGCCAGCCTCACCGGAGTTCGGCCGGCAACGACCAAACCGCGCGGCGGTGCTTCGCCGGAATGCGCTACAGGCGGCGGGTGGACGCGCGAAGGCCACCAGAAGATAGCCCGCACACGCCCGCATCTAGCTGGCTGCTCGGGAGGCTGCGGGGTCGCCGGAAACGACGACCACGACCATGGAGGCGGCGGCCGGAGTTCGGTGGTGCACAGGCACGGGGCTACGGAGCACGAGGAGCCCGACTGGGGTTGTCTACGGCTTCCTGGCGTAACCAGGAGCACGACCGTGCGCTCGGGTGCGACTACCGCGAACTAAAGCGCGAGCGGCGAAGAGGACGCCGGCGGTGAGCTCACGGCATGGTGGGGACCGGAGCTAGCGAGCATAAACGAGAGAGGGAGGAGACGGGTTCGACGCGGAAGCTCACAGAGAGGCTACCGGAGGGGTCGGCGGGCGCGGGGACGGCCGGTGGGCAGCGAATCAACGCCGAGGATCTCCGGGCACCAAGGTTGAAGAAGATGTCGGGGACGATGTTGTGGTGCTTCCCCGGTTGCTTGGCTCAGCGTGGATGAAGAAGAAGATGGCGCGGAGCTCGAGGTCTCATCGGCAGGTAGTGGGGTGGCCAGTGGCCATGTCTACGGCGAGCGGCGGTCTCGGGTGTGCTCGGCGGCGCGAGGAATAGGGGCCAGAGGAAGGGGACGAGGCAGAGGAAGGAGGGGAAAGTGAGAGGGGGTCGTCCTCATCTCCTGGGCGTGCAGGTGGACTCGGGGGAGGATAGCCAGCGCGAAGCAGGAGGTGGCGCGCTCGGCCGCGTGCGAGGTCTCTCCCTCTGCCTACTGGCAAAGGTTGAAGATGACTGGCAAGCCGCCAGGTGGGCTGGGCCGGCCAGTGGGCCGCCAGGTAAGTGGCCTGGGTAGGTATTTTTCTTATTTCCTGTTTTCTTTTTCTATTTCTGACATTTGTTTTGTATCCAAAAGAAATGTTAAAACATTTCCATAAATGCTGAAAATAATTGTGGCATCTAGATACAATATTCTAGAGGCCCTCACCAATTCCCTGCATTTTTGGAGCCATTAAAATATTTATATAATTTAAATAGCTCCAAATTAAATATTTATGCATTGATTCAAAAATCCAAGATGTGTAGCAAAAATGTGCATCACCTCTGGTTGTTGTTTGCAACATTATCCAAAGAGCATGAACATTTTTGAATAGCATTTTGGGTTCATTGAAAATCTATTTTGAAATTGAACCTATTGGGAAAAAACTTTGGTGCTAGGGTTTGCAACATCCCCATTTCAATTTCATTTGAAATTACAACATGATGCACCAAGCAAGCCTAGGACCATACCAGAACTAGGGATGTGACAAACTCACCCCCACTCAGAAAAATCTCGTCCCGAGATTCAGGAGTTGGCGGAAAGAAAGCAGGGTACTCAAGTCGAAGACGATCTTCTCGCTCCCAAGTAGCTTCTCTCTCGGAATGATGAGACCATTGAACCTTGAGAAACTTGATGTTATGACCTCGAGTGACATGCTCTGATTGATCCATAATGCTAACGGGGTACTCTCGATAAGTGAGGTTATCTTGGAGATCAAGCGTTTCGTGGTCCACTCTGCGGATGGGATCCGAGAAGCAACGCCTGAGTTGAGAGACGTGGAAGACATCATGAACTCAAGAAAGATGTGGGGGTCGTTCCAACTGGTAGGCAACCTCTCCTCGTTTAGCGAGAATGCGAAAAGGACCAATGTAGCGAGGAGCCAACTTGCCCTTGATACCAAAGCAATGGGTACCCTTCAAAGGAGTAACCCGAAGGTAAGCCTTGTCGCCAACTTCATAAGCCACTTTCTTATGACGACGGTCATACTGGCTCTTTTGACGAGATTGGGATGTTTTCAAATTCTCTCGAATGATGCGAACTTGCTCTTCTGCCTCCTGGATCATATCCGGTCCAAAGAATTGTCTTTCACCAGTTTCTGACCAGTTCAAAGGTGTTCGACATCTTCGTCCATACAGAATCTTGAAGGGTGCTTTCTTAAGACTGGATTGGTAGCTATTGTTATAAGCAAACTCGGCAAAGGGAAGACATTTCTCCCAATCCATAACGAATGAGATAACGCAAGCTCTAAGCATGTCTTCGAGAATTTGGTTGACCCTTTCTACCGGACCACTTGACTAAGGGTGGAAAGCGGTACTGAAGGAGAGATGGGTGCCCATGGCAGTTTGGAAACTTTCCCAGAAATGAGAGGTGAAAAGACTGCCACGGTCTGAATTGATCTCTAGTGGAACACCATGGAGTGACACTATTTGGGAGATATATAAGTCAGCAAGCTGACTAGCAGTGATACTCTCTCGAACAGGTAGGAAGTGAGCCACTTTGGAGAGACGATCAATGACTACGAAGATAGCATTATTTCCTTTCTTGGTCCTGGGAAAGCCGGTGAATAGCTAAAGGTTGAAGGGTGCCAGCAGGTCTCTGATGCTCTGCCTTAACGCGACGACAAACGTCACAGTTGGCAATAAACTGAGCGATTTCTCTCTTCATCCTAGTCCACTAGAACCTCTGGTGTAGGTCCTGATACATCTTTGTACTACCGAGATGAATTGTGAGAGGGTATTCATGGGCCTCCTTAAGGATCAGTTGCTGCATCTGTTGACATTTGGGAACCACCAAACGGTTTCCAAAGTAAACAACACCTCGTTCATCCATAGAGAAACAGTTGGCAACTCCCTTGGAAATATTCTTCTTGATTCGGGAGATTCCCGTATCATGCTTCTGAGCCTCTATGATCTGATTCGTAAGGGTAGGTTTTGCCACCAAGGTAGAAAGGGAACCACGAGGAGCTATGTGAAGGTTAAGCTTACAGAATTCCTCATGGAGGGGTGGTTGACATTGTTGCAACATGAGGTTGTTGCAATAGGATTTATGACTCAAAGCATCATCCATGACATTGGCTTTGCCTGGGGTGTAGGTGATTCCTAAGTCGTAATCCGAGATCAACTCCAACCAACGTCTCTGTCTGAGATTCAGATCCGGTTGGGTGAAGATATATTTGAGACTCTGATGGTCAGTGTAGATTTTGCAACGGTTACCAAGAAGGTAATGTCGCCAAGACTTAAGTGCATAGACTACGGCTGCATGCTCTAGATCATGTGTAGGATAATTTTCCTCATGTGGATGCAACTGTCGAGATGCATAGGCAATCACATGACGATCTTGCATAAGAATGCAACCTAGTCCTTGACGCGAAGCGTCGCAATAGATAACATAGTCTTTAGTGAAATCCGGTGGCACGAGTATGGGCGCAGAAGTCAGGCGTCTTTTCAGTTTCTGAAAACTGTGCTCACACTGTGGGGTCCACTCAAACCTTTTATCTTTCTTGAGAAGCTCCGTGAGGGGTTTGGCCACTTTGGAGAAGTTTTCAACGAAGCGGCGACAATAACTGGCTAGACCAAGGAAACTCCTAACTTGTTTGACCGTTTCGGGTGGAGTCCAATCGAGAACGGCTTTGACTCTCTCGGGATTGACATCAATGCCCTTACCAGAGATCACGTGGCCCAGATAGGTCACTTCTGGCAACCAAAATTCACACTTGGAGAACTTGGCATAAAGGCGATGCACTCTGAGTTTTTCTAACACAAGCCTAAGATGTTCGGCATGCTCTTCCTCGTTCTTCGAGTAAATAAGAGTATCATCGAGATAAACCACGACGAACTTATCTAAGTACTCCATAAAGATCGAGTTCATCAAGCGGGAGAAAGTAGCTGGAGCATTGGTTAGGCCGAAAGACATCACGGTGTACTCGTATTGACCATAACGAGTGACAAAGGCCGTTTTGGGGATGTCCCCGTTTCTAATCTTGATTTGGTGGTAGCCTAACCTCAAATCCATCTTGGAAAAGACTGAGGATCCAGTGAGCTAATCATACAGGTCGTTGATCCTGGGGAGCGGATACTTGTTCTTTATCGTGACCAAATTAATGGGATGATAATCTACAACCATCCGATTCGTACCATCCTTCTTCTTGACGAAGAGGACA